>NC_069503.1:462754750-462867250 GCF_027579735.1 Bombina bombina
ACTTTGTTCCCACCCTATGACATTATTTTCCCGCCCCTTTTTACCTCACAACTCCGTTATAGCTCCCTGCACACTCCAGCTCTCTTCCATTCTCTTGTCACTGATAAAACTCCGGTGGCCATTTGACTTTGTTCCCACCCTATGACATTATTTTCCCGCCCCTTTTTACCTCACAACTCCGTTATAGCTCCCTGCACACTACAGCTGTCTTCTCTCATTGCAACATTGTACATTTTCACAGAAATGTTTTCCTGTGGTTTTTGTTACTTAGTTTAATTACATATATTTTTTCAAGGGAAAATATTTTATCTGTTTTCATTTTTTTTCTGGCATGTCTTCCCTTTATGATAGCCCCCTTACAGGAAAAGCTGTACAAGCTATGATTGATTCCTCTATGTCTAATATGTTTAACCATTTTAATTCACAAATGGGAGTTTTATTAGAGGCTATTTAAGCTTCTCCTCCTAAAAAGTCTTGTAAAAGAAAATTATCTCCTGTTTCTAAAACATCCAGAAAAGTTTGTCATATTAAAAGTCTGCACACATCAGACTCCTCTTTTCCCAAAGGTGTGGGAACTAAAAATAATCAACCTTCTCCCTCAGGCTCAGAGGGAAAACTTATGAGCCATAAAAGAAAATTTCAAAAATATCTAGATACTGCTGTTTCTGAAAGTGACAATGATTTTTCCTCTGAAGATCATTTCAGTCAGTCTGACTCTGATAATTACTCAGAAAACAAACAATTTATTTCAGATAATGATTCTCACTCAGATTAATTCCCTGCTCCCAAAATACGCAAAACATTTTTTCTAACTCTAAATCCAATTCCATTAAACCTTATAATTTTCTGTCAAAATTGGGATTCCTAGATTTAACCCTGACGAGCTTCAACATCCTTGCTCATCAGAATGGTTCCCTACTAAAGATGTTTCTGAATTTGTGGAACATTGGATTAGACAGCCCCTCAAAAGAGAAGTTAGGAATAAAATGTGGGCGGAATGCCCTTGCCCCAATTTGCCTAATAACACTGCTATTACTCCAGAAGTGGACCCTAAAATTGTTACATTTATTTCCACTCCAGGATTTAATGTAAAAAAGGTTCTTGACAGATCATGGAAGATTTGTCAGGATAAGCTCCTGGATTCCATTGGCCCCCTCACAAAAATTCTAGAACTTTCTGATGAAGCTTTAGAAAATAATTCTGCCCTAGACCCGGCTTTAGTCAGTCAATAGCTTCAGGGAGCCTTATGTCACATTGGTAACATTAACTCTGCTATTTCTATCGAAAGAAGGAAATATATTCTCAGGAAAATTGACCCAAAACTCACGGATATGGCTCTTTCTGAATCTGGTCCCTCTGCTAATGGCTTATTAAAGAACTTAACAATTATGTGAGCACTTTTTCCTTCCTCAACAAGGCTAAGACATCTATGAATTTTTTTTTTAAATCCTAATCGTGTTTTTGACAGGGCCGGGAAAGGCAGGGGTCACTTTCCTGGCAGATCATATAACCCATACAGAACCCAATTTCAATATCAATACCAATACCAATCCCAATACAACAATCAGAGACACTTTCTTGAAAACTATTCCTCAACATACCCTCAGTTCTTTGCATCCCGTTCCAGACCGTCACAGTCTAGAGGTTTAAGATCACAAACCCACTCAAGAACACCTTCAAGTAAGTCTGCCTTTATCTCACAAAAATATTTCTCCATCAAGAATAGGGGGAAGACTTTCTCTTTTTGTAAAAAATTGGGAGGTTGTTTTCTCAGATCCTTGGGTTCTAAATACTATTCAGGGATTTCAAATAGAATTTTCTTCCTTTCCTATTCAAATTGTCTTACCTCATCCCATTCATTTTTCCCTTCAAGACAAACAACTCTTGCATTCAGAAGTAAACAATCTTATTCAAAAACAGTCCATAGAGCTATCTCCCTGTGCTTCCGAAGGCTTTCTAAGCATTCTCTTTTTAGTAAAAAGAAAAAAGGCAAATTTTGTCCCGTCATAAACTTGCGTTCCTTAAATTTTTATGTAACTTATCATCATTTCAAAATGGAGGGTATTTACCTTCTCAGAGATTGCCTTCAGGACAGGGACTGGCTAGTTCGCTTAGACCTTACAGATGTATACCTGACAGTCCCTATAGCTCAGGAATTTCGAAAATGTTGAAAATTTCAATGGAACAATCTTTTTTGGCAGTTCACATGCCTTCCCTTCGATTTATCTTCTGCCCCTTGGGTATTTACCAAAATAAGGAAACCAGTTGTTTCCTGGCTCCGCCTTTGCAGAGTCAGACTCATTATATACCTGGACGACATCTTGATAATGAACCAAGATCGTCATTCCCTCCTCAAACAACTTCAACTCACAGTCAATCACCTTTCCAATTTAGGTTTTCTCATCAATTGGGAGAAATCAGAACTCATTCCTTCCCAATCTCTTACTTTCCTAGGTTTTCTGATAAACACAAAATCCTCTACCCTCAGGCTCCAAAAGACAAAATAAAAAATATAAGGAAGGGAATTTCTCATACTTTATTCAAAAATCTTATTTTATCTTTATTTTCCTTCTTCTCCCAATCTTTGTGTAGTTTTATATCTGTTTTATAGAATATCTCAAAAGAACTAATCCTTTTCGTTCTCCTTTATCATCTGATCAACTTCTTTTATCCTTTGTTCCTCCTCACAAGCCCATTACTTCTACGTTCATTGCCCGCTGGGTTAAGTGGATTATGAAAGAAGCTGGTGTGGACTCCATATTTTCTGCCCACTCTGTCCGAGATTCTGCAGCTTCTAAAGCCTTTGTAAATTAATCTTCTTTTCAGGATATACTAAATGCCGCAGATTGGTCCTCTGACTCCACATTTCGTCAGTTTTATTTCAAACCCATTTCTCATCCTTCTTCTTCCTTTTTGCCTCAGTTTTAAACTAACAAAATAGAAGTCTCCTGTTCTGTAATAGAAACAAGGAGACGAGTATTTTCCCTCCCATAATGAAAGTTTTTTCCCTCCCTCAGAATATATTATTAATATCTCTTTATATATTACTAATTATTGTGTTTATTCACCTAGCTCCAACAGTCTAAGATATCTCCACACTCCAGAAATCTACATTCTTCTAAAGGATCCTCCTCTCCTTCATTTGGGTTATTTACATTTCAAGTTTCATCTCATGCATCATCCATCTTCCATCGAAATGGTTTTTCTTCATCTTCCTCGATCAACTTTGGATTGAAATGTTTCTTTAGTTTCATCTTTATGTTGGGACTGTTCCTGTTTGTTCTGTTTTTCAATTAATTTTTCCTGTTTCATCTCAGCTGCAAATCCGAAGGTGGAATAATTGGGGGTCATTGTTCCCTTTTTGGTGAATATGAGCAAGCTGATTGGTTCTTCTTTTCTACATTTGCTAAGAAAATGCTCTCATTGGTTCAATATGTCTGGCATTTTTTCTCTCTGTAATGTTAACTGTTTATGTTCTGTTATACTTTTAATGGCTGCATTGGTAGTAGTAAAGAAAGTAAAGCAAAATACTTGTCTCCTTGTCCTTAATAAAATCTAGATTATACCTACACTTTAGCTAGGATAATCACAATTGTAGAACAAATATTTTAGTAAGGGTTGGTGGCAATTGTAATGATAATGGTGGTAATGCTCTATATTTGTGAGATTTCCTCGAATTATTGTTTTGTGAACTGCAAAGATATAGGGCACAATTTTTTTCTAATAAAGAGAGAATGCAATTTTTTGCAACCTTACTATTTGGTTTAGATTATCTTTCTATGCAATGATATTTTCAGTTTTTGCTCCTACATGATCATATTTGTATGCTAAGGATATTGCTACAAAATATCTACTATCAACATATCTGCTGTAAAACAGCATAACACAATAATCTGCCATTAAAATTATGGTAAACTTCACATGTTTTAAAATCAGGTCCGGGATCTAAGCAATATTTTTGATGGACTTTAATTGATCACTTCCAATGAAGATGCTGCACCGTAACTTACTTTTTAATCTAACATGCCATTCTAGTACCCCGAACTCCAGCTGCCCACTTCAAAACTCATATTTTTTTGTCAGCTAATGGTTTGAACTATTATCCAATCAGCGCTCTAGCCATATGGCACTGTTTTGTAGCTAGAGATCAGTTGAAACCATTAGCTCACAAACAAAATATGAATTTTGAAGTGAGCAACCAGAGTGTGGGGTAGTAGAATGGCACGGCTAGATTAAAAAGTAAATTAGAGAGCAAATTCATTAGAAGTGATCCATTAAAGCCCCTATAAAATATTGCTTAGATTCCAGACCTGATTTTAAAACTTGTAAAATTTACCATCACTTAAAGTTGACAATGTAACTACTAAACAAGTTGGGTATTTCATGATTTGTTTGCTAAAATCTATGTCAAAATAATGTGGTTCCATTCGGATTTAATTTTTCTGTAAATAAAATCTAATATCTCATGGCATAAAAATGGAAGGATTTAAGACCTTAATTCATCAATTCTACCAGTTAAGATAATATTTAATCTGTAACAGCACATCTTTAATGGATGAAGAAGAAAAATGTTTTGAGACCTTTGATGTTTTACATTCAATTTATGCATTCAAAGGAGCAACATACTAATAATATTTTGAATGAAAAAAAGTTTCAAGGGACAGTCTACTTTAAAATTATTATTGTTTAAAGACATAGATAATGCCTTTATTACCCATTCCCCTGTTTTGCATAACCAACACTGTTATATTAATATCATTTTTAACTTATGATTACTAATTATTATTATAATTATTGGTTCACAAGAACCACCACAAGTTGTCTAAAATGCAATATTGTAAAAAGCTAAAAATAAAAGCACTGAGATAAGGGGCAGTTAGCAGGGGCTTAGATACAGGTAATCATCTGTATCTAAGCCCCTGCTACCTGCCCCTTATCTCAGTGCTTTTTTTTAACTTTTTAAAATCTTGCATTTTAGACAACTTGTGGTGGTTCTTGTGAACCCATAATTATTCTTCAGCAGAGTGAGCACAATGTTATCTATATGGTACACTATCAATGTCTGGCTCTAGTGCAAGATTTTAAAAAGCTAAAAAAAATCAATGAGATAAGGAGCAGCCTGCAGGGACTTAGGTTATAAAGTATTTTAACATAACAATGTTGGTTACGCAAAGCTGGTATATGGGTAGTAAAGGCTTTATCTATCTTTTTAAACAAGAAGAACATCAAGTTGACTGTCCTTTTAAGTAAAATATTAAATTAAATTAGCAGGAGATACATACAGATGTGGCAGAAAGTATTGGTACCCTTCTGCTTTTTTTAAGAAACCACACAATTTTCTCTGAACTAAGTAAAAATTTACAAAAGTATTCGGTATCCACCATTCTTTATTTCAAATGTAATAGAACAGAAACTTCACCTTTGATTTGTGACTTCACATATTACTTTATTTAGTAAAACAAGGGCACAGACAAAAATATTGTTACTCTTAACCTAATATTTCACAGCACAGCCTTTAGAAACAATACCTGCGATTAAGTGCTTTCTGTTGATCTGAATAAGATTGCTACACTTTTTGACTGAGATTTTGGTCCACTCTTCTTGAGCAAACTATTCCAGATCTCTTAGTTTTGATGGGTGTCTTTTCCGAACTGCAAGTTTCAGCTATTTCCACAGATGTTTGATGGGATTCAGATCTGGACACATAGAAGGCCACTTGGGTTTGTTTTGGGTTATTGTTGTGCTGGAGGACCCACAACACAGCTTTCTGACACTGAGCATTATGTTTCATTCCAGAATGCCCTGATAGTCTTCTGATTGAAATGTGCCCTGCACAGATTCTAGGCATCTGGTGCCAGAGGCAGCAAAGCAACACCAAAACATCACTGAGTCTCCTCCATGTTTCATGATAGGGATGGCATTCTTTTCTTTGAAAGCTTCTTTTTTCCTTCTGTAAACATTGAGTTGTTCCGATTTGCCAAAAAGCTCTACTTTTGTTTTGTCTGTCCACAAGACATTCTCCCAGAGGGACTGTGGCTTGTCAATGTGCATTTTGGCAAACTCAAATGAGGCTTTTTTGTGTTTCTTTCTTAAAATTGGAGTCTTCCTAGGGTTTTTACCATACAGCCCATTTTCATTAAGACAGCGACAGAGGGTAAGACTTGATACTGTTGCATCTTGAGCTTAAACATCGGCTTGTATCTGTTTTGACGTTGTCCTTGGTTGCTTTTCCACCATTCGAACAATCTTTCTCATCATTCTTGGGCCAGTTTTCCTCTTGGGACCACGTACAGTAATGTTGGCTACAGTCCCATGTGCTTTAAACTTCTCAATAATATTGGCAACATTGCTCACATGAAAATTAAACTCTTTATAAATGGTCTTGAAGCCTTTATGTTGACCATGTTTGGCTATAACCTCCTTTCTAACCTCCTCAGTCAACTCTCTGGTTTTCCTTATATTTTCCATGTTCAGTGTGATACACACAGTGACACACAACAGCAGAGTCAGAACTGTTTTCCATTTAAACTGGTTGAATGAATGAATGATTATAAGATTAAAGACACTTGTGATACTAATTAAAAAAGAATAATCTGCTTGAAGTATTACTACAAAGCAATGTATTATTGTAACTTCTAAAGGGTATCAATAGTATTGTCCAGGTCATTTTAGAATGTCTTTATAGAATAAGCAAGACATTGCTCCATACATTGTGCACAATTACACAATGTATGGGTGACAAAATATATTTAATTACAACAATTTTCAGTGTGAATGGTGCGTTATTTGATTAAAACGCAAGAGCACCAATCTTTTAAAATGCAAGGGTACCAATAATTTCAACCTCATCTGTATCTGTGGACTGTTGATATCTAAAAATAATATAATATTCCTAAAACAAATAAACCCATTTGAAAAGGACATCAAACACCACTTGCTTTTATCTAAAAACTGCTTTTTTTCCATGCTCCCTAAAAAGTGAAAATCTGTTACAAATTGCTTCACATTTTCCTATACCAGCTATTTGTTTGCAACATTTGCGGGTTACAGATTTTACTTTCTTTACATCTCTAGGGAGTGTAGGACAAAGCACAGTTTCACATAAAAGCATGTGGTGTTTAATGTCCTTATAAGGAAAAGCTTTGGATTTGCTGGAGTCATAATGGAACCAATATAAATTCATGGAAGAGTATTTTTTGTGGGAAGTAGAAAATTGAGTATGCAGTTGTATCTAAGTTTGTTTCAAACACATTTATAACAAAACAAGTTAGGCTATCTAATGCATTTATGGTTAATCATTTTACTTTTTAGGAAATAACGTGAAAGGTGTGTTTTGCAGATATACTCTGTTATTGATTCATTTAATTCTGAACATGGATCAGCTGGAAGAAAGTTAAAAACTAGTCTTGATACAATGTTGGGACCACCTATATTGATAAATAAAGTAATTTAAATTGAATACTGTAAGTTGGAAATGTAGAAGATTAAATTATTTCATAACTTGAAGACTTGTCTTGGAAAATGTATCTATCTTGGAACTGACCACATCCTGGAAGTGAGACATACTACTGCCCAATTTTGAAATGGTCAACCTTCCCTTCAAATTGAAAAGTTGTTGGAAATGGGAAATAGTCCATTCAGATTTATCCAGAAAACGGCTTTAGATGATCAACTTCCTGTTCTGTTAACTGATCTGCCCTTCTGCTTATCTATCTATCTATCTATCTATCTATCTATCTATCTATCTATCTATCTATCTATCTATCTATCTATCTATCATATCATCAAGTACATGTGTTGATATAAATTAATGCAAATTGCCAATCATGTTTTTACTGGGATATGGTAGTCTAACCTTACCTTTTTTGGTTTGCTGGAGATATTTAGCCAGCATAACTCCAAAGTTATTTTTTTGTTCTCCATTTCCATCAATGCGCTGAAAGGGCCTTAGCTGACCAGAAGGGGAGGCACGAGCATGTCTGGGATGTTGTAATAATCTCTGCTCTCCCATGTCAGGTACGCTTGGATCTTCATGCAATGAGCCAGAGGTCTGCTGTCCTATTGAGCTCGTAGAGAGCACAGCGAGTAATACGCAGATGCATATCCAACTGTACATATCTAATGGAAAAATACTACTGTTAAAATACTAGATATTTGCAAAGGCTCCTGCATTTTTGTTTTAAACTATTAGAATAAATTGTAAAGTAAGTTATAAACCAAATTACTTCAGTCCAATAGTTGAATGCAGTCTGTATGTTCATCTTTAAGTCTATACATAATCATGTGAGTATACACTGACTAAGAAGGGGGTGAAGGAAACTTGGTAGAAATAGCTGATTTGGAGACAAAGTTGGCTATTCTGTAGTCCGAGTCAGTGAAAGTCAATTCTTGACATACAGTAACTTGACTATGTCCTAATACGCAACTTATTCAGTCTAGCTGGCTTTAAAGTCAGGGATTTCAGATTGCAGACTTAATTATAGCAGTTATAAAAGGAATGGTCAAGAATATCTGTTTCTAACCATTTTGCATCTAAAACTTGCTATAATTAGGTTTTTAAGCCAACAGGTGACAAGTACAGAAAAATAAATTATTGATATTAGATTTAAATGTATAACAAATTTCACTGGCGGTCAAGGTATTTGATTTTAAGCCAATTTAACAGTATTGCAATTGATTTTAAATTAAAGACATAAGACTTTGCATTGTTAACTTAAAAACATGCAATTCAATTGGTCAAATCCAGTTGTTTCAAAACATGGGTAAATTCCGCTCAATTTTTAAACAGATGGTATTTTAAGAATAAGCCAACCTTATAGGTTAGAGCAGTGGAGTTTGACTAACCTCAGCTGTTTACAGCCAAAATGTTGACCAAGCAGTCAATTTACATAGCAGACCCTCCTGGGTATTTACTTTGCTGCATTTATTAATTTTATTTGCTAAATGTTTTTTAAAATATGTTTTTCATAGTATATAAATGTAAATCATAAAATATAAAAAAACAACAACACATAATATAAGGGTATCTCTAAATCCCTATGGTTTTGACAACATAGAAATGTATAATATAATTGTATATAATATAAGGGTATCTATAAATCCCTATGGTTTTGACAACATATACTTGGATCTCTCTAATTTATAACTTATGTATGAAGCTCCCAATCTGTTATCGCAAATATTTTATTAAATTTGTATGTTGCAGAAAACACCTTGGTTTAACCCAGACGGTTCCAATAATCCCAAACATTGAATTAATTTTATTCAGATACTTTTTACTGGTTATTATCTCAAAATATATTGCCATCAGTTCAAGAGACAGCGCCATACTCATCTACAGATTGTAAGCTCTTAAACTCTTCAGAGCATGTACTTTAGCTTGCAATAATTGGTTTTGTTAAGTCCTTTTATGTATCTGTGGTTTTTTTGCCATGAAAAAAATATATAATTATGTATCAAATCTCATGTAGCCAACATTACTGAATTTAGCTGTGGTTTACAAATAAATCATTATAATTTAAATAATCATTAAAAGAGAACCATTTTTATAATATAATACCATATGAAACATTTTTTTTTTCAAGTCTGTATTGCAGGAAGTAGAAAGAATGAGCTATTCAATATATTATTATGCAAGAAAAACTGGTGTAATATATATATATATATATATATATATATATATATATATATATATATATATATATATATATATATATATATATATACATATATATATATATATATATATATATATTTATATGTATATATATATATATATATATATATATATATAAGGCTCCTACCACATTCATAATATGTTCTCTATATATATTATGTGTGTATTTTCTGCATACACCATTGTCACAAAAAAATCTTTAGTCAACAAGAAAAAAAGTTGTCTAAGATAATTTATCATTAGAAACACATTAAATCTTTAGTAGAATACATCATGTTTCTGGAATTCAGATTTAATGAGAAACCATTATCTTTATGAACAGGAAAAAGAGAGATTAGCATACTAAGCCATGGAAATGTAATGTGGCAGAATGTAACACATATTTAGCACAGGTTTAGATACAAATGTTTCTTGCAGACACAATTTGGAGTAATTCTTTCATTAAATTCTCTAATATTTAAACCTAAAGTGCCTTTTTTTTTTTTTTTTTTAGAACATGCAGCATTAGTATATTATAGTTTAGTTATGTAATTAAAGGTGTACACACCTTCAGCATTCAATATATTCACTTTAGTTTAATAAAGAGAACCTATAATTCAAATTGTGTGTGTGTGCAGTTTAAGAGAGTTTCTGTTGATGTGAGACTGAATATAAGTAAAAATTATACTTTCATCTCTTCCACTAATTACAACAGTTCTAGCAACTCCAATTTCAATGAAAAATAACAATACTTAACTATAGTCAATACTTTTTATAGGCTACCTATCTCATATATACTAGCCAGAAGACACCCAATAATCATATACTGTCATTGTGTGGTGTATGTGTTAGAGAGAGAAAGAGAGAGAGAGAGAGAGAGAGAGAGAGAGAGAGAGAGAGAGAGAGAGAGAATGAGCATGTGTATATGTATAATGTCTGTGTGTGAGTGAGTGTATTTGTTTGTGTAATGTGTGTGTTTGTGAGAGAGAGTTTGTGTGTGAGAGAGTGTGAATGTGTCTGTATGTGTTTATGTGCATCCACTTTAATGAAAGGTCTGCTTTTTGCCCAGGTATATTATAAAATATATTGAGGACCACTCATGTATTATAATACAGGAAATGCAATGCACTCAGTCACAAAATATAGAAAAATATAGATTGACAGAGTAAGTGTTCTGCTGTTTTGTGTAGAAATAACTAACACTCATTTAGTCTATGAAGGTAAACTGAATATATCACCTAACAATGCATTTAATAAAAGTTGTTCAAAATAATATTACATCTTCTTTCCCACAGTTAAATGATATAATTCACTCTGTAAACTCTGATACATATTTTAAGGTGTTGCATAGAATATTGATGTTAACTTACATTACACAGTGTGAGATTGCATCGTATTATTGTATGAACTACTCAAACCCCATATATTCTTTGGAATGCAGCACCCATATATTTAAATTATATTTTACACTTCATATAGATTATTACATCAGGCTAATAAATATAAGCATGTAATCTTAGCAGAACTATTAAATACCACGACATCCCTCTCCAGCTGATAGACAGATATACACATTGCTCATGCATAGCTCTGTGAATGGATAAAGGACACTGCTTACCTTACAGAATTGTGCTGCTTTCCAAACCAGAAGCAGAGGTTGTCTGGGTTCAGGGCACTGCAGTTACTGTGCTCCAGATGCTGCGCTGCCCCTTATATACTTCCACTCACTGTCATCTGTTTGCACAGGGCTGACGCAAACGAGGGATCGCCACATGCTCTTCTGGATGCTATCAGGTCATAACAAATTCATTGCACTCCAGGCGAAATGGACTCCAAAGCTATTTCTTGAAATTGGCACACAGACTCATCTATACCCACATCCTCTTGAGTCTATTGCTTTTAGTTTTTAGCGCATGAAGATCTTGGTGATCTCGGTGCTATATAGATAGACAAAACAGTGAGGGATAAGATAGCGGATGATAGATAGATAGATAGATAGATAGATAGATTAGATAGATAGATGATAGATAGATATAGATAGATAGATTGATAGATGATAGATGATAGATAGGTTATATAGATAGATGATAGATTATATAGATAGATAACCGATAATAGATAGATAGATAGATAGATAGATGATAGATGGAATATAGATTAGATTACAGATAGATAGATAGATAGATAGATAATGGATATGATAGATTGATAGATAATAGATAGATGATAGATAAATTATAGACAGACAGACAGACAGACAGACATATAGATAGATAGATAGATAGATAGATACATAGATAATAGACAAACAGATAGATGTATAATAGATAGAGAGAGAAAGAGAGAGAGAGAGAGAGAGAGAAGATATAGACAAGATATATAGATAGATAGATGATAGATAGATAGATAGATAGATAGATAGATAGATAGATAGATAGATAGATAGATAAATGATAATAGACAGACAGACAGACAGATAGATAGATAGATAGATAGATGATAGATAGATATATAGATATATTGATTGATAGATAGATAGATAGATAGATAGATTAGATAGAGAGAGAGGGGGGTATAGACAAGATAGATAGATGATAGATAGATAGATAGATAGATAGATATAGAAAGGGAAGAAGAGGAAAAGAGATAAATGTGATACACAAACGGTGGAGTGCCAGGAGATATCTTCTGTTTCATCACATCTCTTCTGTTTTTTGTAAATGTCACTTTATTCTCTAATAGGCACCTTGCAGACGAATAAATTGGGAAAATCTAGTTTCATTCATTATCTGCAAATAGTGTATTTCTGTAGAAATTGCCTTACTGCTCAGATCAAAACATGTATATAACAACCGATTGTAGAGTGCATCCAGGAATTCCTTCTCTTTCTATATACAGTACAGATATATAGTCATAATAAAGATGAAATATTAGACGACAGATATACACGCTAATTTTCTTAAAATTGTTTCAGTTATTTAAAATATTACCTGAAAAATCAACATTAAAATAAACCACATTATGTTAATGTTATTATTTTAAAGCAATATTATTTATAATGATAATAATAACACATCAATAAAACATTAATTCCCATTAATATTTAATTAAATATTCATTGTTATACAATATTATATTTGCATATCAATGTCCAATTCATAAAATCTGTTTTGTATATTTTGATTACAGTCTCAAAAATTAAAATCCTACTTAATTGTTTGTATGAAATGTTCTCCATATAATTTTTAAAACATTATTGAAATGTGTTGTAGATCCTAACGGTTTGAATGCAATGTTTAAACCTATTCTGAAAGCTATAAGACTATCATTTTTTGTCACGTGTTTTACTCTACACTCAAGCTAAAGTTTGATTGAATACTGCCGTATTGCTTTGAAAAATGAGTGATTATACAACTATAGAGATAGCAGTCATTCTTTAAAGTTAGTTCTACCACTCTGTGGAAATAGAGTTTTGCCACTATTGTTCTCTAAGCTGATGTATAGAGTGTTTTTTGTAAATGTCACTTTATTCTCTAATAGGCACCTTGCAGACGAATAAATTGGGAAAATCTAGTTTCATTCATTATCTGCAAATAGTGTATTTCTGTAGAAATTGCCTTACTGCTCAGATCAAAACATGTATATAACAACCGATTGTAGAGTGCATCCAGGAATTCCTTCTCTTTCTATATACAGTACAGATATATAGTCATAATAAAGATGAAATATTAGACGACAGATATACACGCTAATTTTCTTAAAATTGTTTCAGTTATTTAAAATATTACCTGAAAAATCAACATTAAAATAAACCACATTATGTTAATGTTATTATTTTAAAGCAATATTATTTATAATGATAATAATAACACATCAATAAAACATTAATTCCCATTAATATTTAATTAAATATTCATTGTTATACAATATTATATTTGCATATCAATGTCCAATTCATAAAATCTGTTTTGTATATTTTGATTACAGTCTCAAAAATTAAAATCCTACTTAATTGTTTGTATGAAATGTTCTCCATATAATTTTTAAAACATTATTGAAATGTGTTGTAGATCCTAACGGTTTGAATGCAATGTTTAAACCTATTCTGAAAGCTATAAGACTATCATTTTTTGTCACGTGTTTTACTCTACACTCAAGCTAAAGTTTGATTGAATACTGCCGTATTGCTTTGAAAAATGAGTGATTATACAACTATAGAGATAGCAGTCATTCTTTAAAGTTAGTTCTACCACTCTGTGGAAATAGAGTTTTGCCACTATTGTTCTCTAAGCTGATGTATAGAGTGTTTTTTTAAAGTATTACAGTCCAGAGCTCATTGCTCAATACAAATATTTTCCTATATTTAATAATGTATCTCCCCCCACCCCAGGTAATATGATTTTATGTAAAACCACAATATTTTATTGTTACTAAAATATATTTATACACAATTTTTATTTTTTTAAACTTTGTTCACAAATAGCAAATATCTTACTGAGTACTGAGATAACAGTTTGCCTGTCTAGTAGCGAATTGGTCTTAAAATAATTATAGAATCAAATAAAAACAAACCAATCCGTTTAATTCAAATGTTCAATCTAAATTGTCTATCACCTTAAACTGAAGAGACTTATGTTTATGTGCCATGTGCACAGATACAATATCATCACTGCTAACAAATTATTTATAAGTGTACTGATGGGAGTATAAATAAATAGTGATTGTGAATAATAGCACTGAAACCCCCTGCAGATACAAATACTGGGAGATTCAGGTCACTTCGTATTATATTCTGCAAATCTTTTTCCACTTGCTCAGTATGAATTGCAGGACTAATTGTAGGAAACACAATATGTTAGTGTGTTCTTTTTATTCAACAGTCCAACTAAAATAATACATAGTAACTATGAAAATATGAAAATTAGTTTTCTACCCAGCATTACATTCCTGGACATAATGAATGGAACTTAAAGAGAATAAACAAAATCCCTGAACATACTGAATGGAACTTTTAGAGAATAAACCTATTTTATTAAAAGATTAACCAGAATACATCGATTGCTGTACAATTTTTTAAAATAGTATGATGGATAGCAATTTAGCAGTATTGAGGATAAAAGCATGGCAATATAATGTTAACACACTAGTTTCATCTGGGAACAGTTTAAAGGACACTATTCACTTAGATGCACCTCCCTCTGATAATGGGTGCCTTCATTATGTAACCTGATTACACTGTAGGTATCTGAAGGAGAGTTGCTGCCCATGTGCAAAGACATCAGCACCGGAACACAGAGAGAGATAGTTTTCAACATGGCAGCACCCATGACTAGAGGGAGGTGAGGAATATCCTCAATACTTTGTTTATAAAATATATTTAAAGAGACACTAAACCCAATTTTTTTTCTTTCATGATTCAGATAGAGCAAGCAATTTTAAGCAACTTTCTAATTTACTCCTATTATCAATTTCTCTTCCTTCCTTTGCTATCTTTATATAAAAAGCAGGAATGTGATGCATAGGAGCCGGACCATTTTGGTTGAGAACCTGGGTTATGCTTGCTTATTGGTGGGTAAATGTAAGCCTTCAATAAGCAAGCGCTAGCCATGGTGCTGAACCTAAAATGGGCTGGCTGCTAAGATTTACATTCCTGCTTTTAAAATAAAGATAGCAAGAGAACAAAGAAAAATTGATAATAGGAGTAAATTAGAAAGTTGCTTAAAATTTCATGTTCTATCTGAATCATGAAAAAAAATGGGTTCAGTGTCCCTTTAAGGTTTAATGTCCCTTTAAATATCAATTTTAGGGAAAGCAAGTTATTCACAAGAAGGTTAAAATATAGAGGATTTTCACTAAACTTAAAAACATAATGTGATGTAGCACACAAACAATTAAAGGGACATAATACCCATATACTAAAGCACTTGAAAGTGATGAAGCATAAGTGTAAAAAGCTGACATGAAAATATCACTTGAACATTTCTATGCAAAAAAGGAAGATATTTTACCTCACAATCTTTTCAGCTCACCAGGGTAAGTGCTCTGGGGATGGTTATACTTCATCCGCTGTCCAGCTGCAAGTTGAAAAAACAAACAAAAAAACAATAGCCAATCAGCAGTGCTGAGGTCATGCTTTGTGTAATGCTTTGCTGTGATCTCATGAGATTTAACTGACATCTGGTGAGATTTCATAGTAAACATCCTTAAAGGGACAGTCTAGCCAAAATTAAACTTTCATGATTCAGTTAGGACATGCAATCTGAATCATGAAACAACTTGCCAATTTACTTTTATCATCAAATGTGCTTTGTTAAAAAAAAACAAAAAAAACTTAGGATCGGCTCATATGCTAATTTCAAAGTTATTGAAGGCCGACTCTTATTAGAGTGCATTTTGACAGTTTTTCACAGCTAGGTGTTAGTTCTTTTGTGCCATAACGATAACATTGGGCTCACTCCTGTGGAGTCAACACTGATTAGCTAAAATGCAAGTCTTTCAAAAGGACTGAGATAAGGGGGCAGTCTGCAGAAGCATAGATACAAGCTAATCACAGAGATAAAAAGTATATTAAAATAACAGTGTTGGTTATGTAAAACCGGGGAATGGGTAATAAAGGAATTATCTATCTTTTTAAACAATAACAATTCTGGAGTGTACTGTCCCATTAAAATGAATAGAAAAATAACATGATTGTGCCTGCATATGCCAGATGCACACTCCCTTGCATGCACTGGGACTAGCTTTTTTATAGGCTTCTTAATGTTTCTTTACAGTGGGGTGTGAATACTTAGGAAAAATATCTTGCTTTTTTACATAGAGATGTTAGGTGAGATTTTCTAGTCAGCTTTTTAAAGCTAGGCAGCATCACTTTCAAGTGCTTCAATATTTGGGTATCATTAACTAAAGGCTAGATTACAAGTGGAGCGCTAAATTATCATGTGCCCAAAAACGGGCATAACAGATCTCTGGTTAATTTTATAAATGTGCCCCAAATGCACACAACATTTGGGGCACATTTACACATATGTGCCCCAAATAATAAAAAACAAAAAATAACCATAGCAGCGTCTTAATTGTTTAATAAAATTACCTCACTAGGTAGTATTTTGGGGCTAAACTTGGAGGGAGTGGAGTGTTAGAAAAAACGGCACTGAAAAGTGCCTTTAGATTGCAGACTATGGGAATTGTTTGTTCCCAGTAAATATATATGTATATGCTTATATACATATATATCTAGGTGTTAATATGTGTATATACACATATTAACACATAAATTATTATTATTATTCTTTATTTATAAAGTGCCAACAGATTCCGCAGCGCTGCCCATGGGTACAAGGATAAAAGTACAACGGAGAAACAATACAATAAAAGACAAAATTTTACAGACAAATACAGGGGGAATTGAGGGCCCTATTCCTGTGGGAATTTACAATCTAGATGGTTGAGGGGATGGGAAACAGGAGGTGGGGACTGTAAAGGTGAGAATTATATTAGTGAGGAGATATAGGGCAACTGTTAGTTAAGTGATGTTAGTTTGTTAATAAGTCGGTGGATAAACTTCCCTGAACAAAAAGGTCTTTAGGGAACGTTTAAAGGAGGAGCGGTTAGGGGCAAGTCTGACAGCACGAGGAAGTGCGTTCCAGAGGGTTGGTGCCACACGAGAGAAGTCCTGTAGTCTAGCATGAGAGGAGATGATGGTAAAGGACGCAAGAAGCAAGTCATTGCTGGATCTTAGGGGGCGGGCAGGAGTATATTTGTTGATGAGTGAGGACAGGTAGGGTGGGGCAGCATTGGTGAGGGCTTTGTAGGTCAGGGTGAGAATTTTTAATTTAACTCTGCTGTGAATGGGGAGCCAGTGAAGGGAATCACAGAGAGGTGTAGCAGAAACAGAGCGTCGAGAGAGGTGGATTAGCCTGGCAGGGGCATTTAGGATGTATTGAAGGGGAGAGAGGCGGGAGAGAGAGATGCAGTTAGTAAGTTATTACAGTAGTCAAGTCTGGAAATTACCCGGGAGTGGATTAGCTGTTTAGTGGTTTCAGCACTCAGAAATGGATGAATTTTGGAGATATTGCGTAGTTGATTGCGGCAGGATGAATAGAGCAATTGGATGTGGGGAATGAAGTACATATTTGAGTCAAGCATGACTCCGAGTCAGCGGACTTGGGGTGATGGGGAGATAGTGGTGCCGCCAACAATGATGGACAAATTAGAAACTAGAGTGGAGTTAGAGGGGGGATTAGAAGTAGTTCAGTCTTGGACATGTTTAATCTTAGGTGGTGAGAGGCCATCCAGGAGGAAATGCCAGATAAGCAGTCGCTGATGTGAGAATTGACAGAAGGAGAGAGTGCAGGTGTGGAAGGTAGATTTTGGGTATCATCAGCATAGAGGTGATAGTTGAAGCCATAGCTGTTGATAAGTTTACCCAGTAAAGAAGTGTAAATAGAGAAACATTATATATAAAATCATATACCAATATATTTATATTTGATGCCATCGCTGTGCTACTTACCCCATTCGCTACGCTTAGTTTCTGATGCCATCTCTGACGGCATCAGAACGAGTCTCCAATTGGAGCCTATTGAAGGGTGCTCTCGTGAGCACAATGCTTCCCAGCAATTGGTATTGGTGACAACTTGTAATACCAGCGCACATTAGCATGCACTGGTATTACACAGTGGAGCACAAATATTGCTTTCATGAAAGCAATATTTAGCACTTCACTTGTATTCTGGCCTTTAATTAATGCTAGATAGAATAATACATTTAAAGAAAAGATTAGTATGAGAATAACGTGTAGATGTAGTGTTTAAAGTTTCATTAGCTGTTTAAAGGGATGGTAAACTCAATATCGTTTGAATTTGTAATTTGGATTGTCATACTCTATATTAATGTCCTGTGCAATTTCCATCTAAACATGAAATAGCTGTTTACCTTTTATTTTTCATATACAGAATGTCTCCGTTCCGTAAATTTGCCAGCCCACCGTGACGTCACATTGATTTCCCCTGCCTGCGCCCAATCATCTCTCCAGTCGCTAGACAGGCTGTTAGCAATATAACAGTTAGCGCATGCGCAATTACGATCATTCCCGACGATACTACCAACCAATATAAAGCATTAAAATCCGGATAAGACTTTGCGCGTGCACAGTCCATTTCACGCATGCGTCTTATGTCAGTTTTCACACGGCACTCTCTGCACTCGAAAGTAAGGAATGTATTGTATACTTTTACTTTAGGATACATTCCTTACTTGGAGCAGTGCCAGTAAGTACATCACACTAATTTCTAGTGTCACTATGTTTGTTCTGAAAATATATTATATTCGATCTAAGTCATGAACGAGCACTACGGATGACGTAAGGAGAGGGAGGAGAGAGAAGTAAATAGAAAGTTTGGTTACGGACATGTAAGAGGGGCGGAGCGAGGCGAGGAGCTGTGTTGCAAACTTGAGAACAAAATAAGAGTAAGATTACTGATAATTTACATTTGAAAATGAAAAAGTAAAAATGCGGTTTGATATTACATAACATTAACAATGTAAATATGTCATTTACAAATAAAAGAGTTTACCATCACTTTAAATATTGACAAAATAAGTGTAAAGTTTTAGTGTCTGTAAAACAATGGGAGCAGCCATGTTGTAACTTAGGTTACCTTCTCTGCTGTGGTCAATCAGGAACAGTTTTAAATATGTCACTAGAGTGTGCAGCCAATGGCTGTGTGGAATATAACAGTGTTCTGCACTTCCAATTCTAACATGAACTGAAAAGCTCACAATTTAAGAATGGAATTACAGGAAAAGGGGACAAAATAAATAATGAAAGTAAATTGCATATATATATATATATATATATATATATACATATATATATATATATATATATATATATATATATATATATACAATTTATTATTGTATTTTACCATTTCAAAGTTTGTAAAGTCCCTTCTTTTGTGATTCAGATAGCCCATACCATTTTAATCAGCTTTTTAATTTACTTCCGTTATCAAATGTGCTTCATTCTCTTAGTATCCTCTGTTGAAGCAGCTGCAATGCACTACTGGGAGCTAGCTGAACACATCTCATGAACCAATAACATGAAGCATATATGTGTAGCCACCAATACATTGAAAAGTTTTTTTAAAATTGCATGCTCTATCTGAATCATGAAACAAAAAAATTGGGTTTCATGTCCCTTTAAGATTGATTTTGTTGGACTTTTTTATTATCTAAATTTGTAATTAGAATGGAAACGTTTTTGGCAATGATTTGTAAATTGTAAAACAGTTTATATAGATTTTTTTTTAAAGTAGATCAAATGTACAGTAGTTGCAGTACACAATTTAATTGGATACAGTGTACTCAATACTTATTTCATTAATTAAAAAGACATTTAAATTCTTGCCTTTATGTCAGAACTGTGAATGCATAGACATAAAGAACACATTTATTTATGGAATATATATTGAACCTACCCTTACCATTATATCTGTTTACTGAAATACAGTATAAGTGGATTTACTGTACATATAATGGAGACAGTTCACTTGTAGTAGCAGCTTTTAGTTGTCTCATTACTTATTCTTCAATATCGTTGTAACCATTTCTGTAACATCCCAGAATTGTACATCACACAGAAAAGACAAAGAACAACTTGGCTTAATGTAACTTGAAATCTATATACCGTTATGTTTTCCTGGCTTTTTGTAATCACTTCCTATCTGAAACATATACCAATAAGCGTAGTCACTGCTAGCTGTTAGACTCCTCTGAGAGAAAGATTAAATCCATTCTCCAAACATGACATTATCTTTTACACCACTCTGCAAGATCTATAATGTTGACATAGCAAGGAACAGGTTCCCTGATATATAATCCATTTAAATCCGATCCCATCTCACCTTTCCTTAAGTCAACTATCCCTACCAAACACCCCTGCCTATGTCTGTACATCGATTACTAACATCAATGTCACCAGGAGTTTATTTTTGGTCTATTAGCATTAGATTACAATTGTGTCTGTTATCCAATGTTACAGCTCAATGAGAGCAAACAAAACAAATGACTATATTTGTTTGCAATATAACTATATTTATCATAAAGTCTGCAGGTTGTGCATGTTTAGCCACAGGCTTGGGATAATTTAACATTTGCCATTTTATCAGCCATTAAAGGGATTACCTTGTGATTCGGACAGCGCATACAGTTTTATAAAAAGTTTTCTATTTACTTCTATTTTCAAATTTGCTTAGTTCACATGATATTCTTTGTTGAAGAGATAATTAGGTAGGTGTCAGGATCACTATATGGCAGGAAATAGTGCTACCATCTAGTGCTCTTGCAAATGGAAAACATTCTTGCAAAACTGCTGCCATATTGTGCTCCAGATATGGCAGGCTCCTAATCTTATGTTCCTGATTTTCAACAAAAGATTCCAAGAGAATTAAAATTTAATAATAGCAATACATTAGAAAGTTGTTTACAATCTCATGATCTATTTGAATAATGAAAGAAGCATATTTGGTTTCATATCCCTTTAAAGGGACATTAAACCAAACATTTTCTTTCATGATTCAGATAGAAAATACAATTTTAAACAATATTCCAATTTACTTGTATTATTTAATTTGCTTCATTATTTAGATATCTTTTGTTAAAGAAATAGCAATTCACATGGGTGAGCCAATCACATGAGGCATCTCTGTGCAGCTACAAATCAGAAGCTACTGAGCCTATCTAGATATGCTTTTCAGGAAAGAATATCAAGAGAAGGAAGCAAATTAGATAATAGAAGTAAATTAGAAAGTTGTTTAAAATAGTATTCTCCATCTGAATCACGAAAGAAAATTTTGGGGTTTAATGTCCCTTTAAGCATATTTTAAATACAGCTCAGTTTTTTAAATTAAACTTTAAAGGGGCATTAAACACTTTGAGATGGTAATATAAAATGATAAATTGTATATATAAAACAACTCTGCAATATACTTTCATTATTTATTTTGTCCTCCTTGCCTGTAATTCCATTCTGAAATTGTGAGCTTTTCAGTTCCTGTTAGAAATGGAAGTGCAGAACACTGTTAAATCCAGCACAGCCATTGGCTGCACACTCTAGTTACCTATTTATAACGGTCCTTAATTGGCTACAGCAGAGAAGGTAACACAAGTTACAACATGGCAGCTCCCAGTGTTTTATAGACACTAAAACTTTACACTTATTTTGTCACTTTTTAAACAACTAATGAAACTTTAAAAAATACATCTACATGTTAGTCATGGACTAATCTTTTCTTTGAATGCAGCATTCTATCTAGCATGTATTTAGTGTTTAATGTCCCTTTAAGTCATCTAGGGTGATGTTTGCATTTATATTCAGTTACAAAAAGAAAAAAATAAAGAACAAAAATGTATCATTCTAAATATTAAAGGGACAGTTATGTCAAAATTAAACATTAATAATTCTGATGACAACATGCCATTTTAAACATCTTTTGAAATTAATTCTAATTAGTTTTCTTCTTTTGGTATCCTTGACCTATATAGGCTCAAAGGCGCTCAGTACCGTGCACGTGTCTTTATCACTCTATGGCAGCAATGTTTGCAACAATGTATGGGACAAATAGTTTCGAGCACTGCTGACATAGAGCGATAAACACACGTGCACACCCCTGATTAACAAAGGGATACCAAGAGAATGAAGAAAATTTTATAACAGAAGTAAATTGAAAAAAAAATTAAAATTGTATATTCTATCTGAATCATGAAGTTCCCAATTAAACTTTAAAAAGCCTGGATTCCCCAAAATACACTCACCTATTACAAAAATATTGTTTATATTATGACGCTATCAAATTCTGTGGGGTGGTGAAAGTTAATTTGAGAAATTCCAGGCTTTCTAGCACGTGAAAGGGAGCTTCAACTCTGGCATTAATTTAATTTAATGTTTTTGCCATTGAATTTCTTAGTTTTTTGTTGACAAAACATATATGTGTGCATGATGTGTATATAGTATAGCTTGTGTTTGTGTAATATGTGTGCATGTTGTGTATGTAGTATAGCTTGTGTTTGTGTAATATGTGTGCATGATGTGTATATAGTATAGCTTGTGTTTGTGTAATATGTGTGCATGGTGTGTATATAGTATAGCTTGTATTTGTGTAATATGTGTGCATGATGTGTATGTAGTATAGCTTGTGTTTGTGTAATATGTGTGCATGATGTGTATATAGTATAGCTTGTGTTTGTGTAATATGTGTGCATGTTGTGTATGTAGTATAGCTTGTGTTTGTGTAATATGTGTGCATGATGTGTATGTAGTATAGTTTGTGTTTGTGTAATATGTGTGCATGTTGTGTATGTAGTATAGCTTGTGTTTGTGTAATATGTGTGCATGATGTGTATGTAGTATAGTTTGTGTTTGTGTAATATGTGTGCATGATGTGTATATAGTATAACTTGTGTTTGTGTAATATGCGTGCATGATGTGTATGTAGTATAGCTTGTGTTTGTGTAATATGTGTGCATGATGTGTATATAGTATAGCTTGTGTTTGTGTAATATGTGTGCATGATGTGTATATAGTATAGCTTGTGTTTGTTTAATATGTGTGCATGATGTGTATGTAGTATAGCTTGTGTTTGTGTAATATGTGTGCATGATGTGTATATAGTATAGCTTGTATTTGTGTAATATGTGTGCATGATGTGTATGTAGTATAGCTTGTATTTGTGTAATATGTGTGCATGATGTGTAAGTAGTATAGCTTGTGTTTGTGTAATATGTGTGCGTGATGTGTATATAGTATAGCTTGTGTTTGTGTAATATGGGTGATTGATGTGTATGTAGTATAACTTGTGTTTGTGTAATATGTGTGCATGATGTGTATATAGTATAGCTTGTATTTGGATAATATGTGTGCATGATGTGTATATAGTATAGCTTGTGTTTGTGTAATATGTGTGCATGATGTGTATATAGTATAGCTTGTGTTTGTGTAATATGTGTGCATGATGTGTATATAGTATAGCTTGTGTTTGTGTAATATGTGTGCATGATGTGTATATAGTATAGCTTGTGCTTGTGTAATATGTGTGCATGATGTGTATGTAGTGTAGCTTGTGTTTGTGTAATATGTGTGCATATAGTATAGCTTGTATTTGTGTAATATGTGTGCATGATGTGTACATAGTGTAGCTTGTGTTTGTGTAATATGTGTGCATATAGTATAGCTTGTATTTGTGTAATATGTGTGCATGATGTGTATGTAGTATAGCTTGTGTTTGTGTAATATGTGTGCATGATGTGTATATAGTATAGCTTGTGTTTGTGTAATATGTGTGCATGATGTGTATGTAGTATAGCTTGTGTTTGTGTAATATGTGTGCGTGATGTGTATATAGTATAGCTTGTGTTTGTGTAATATGTGTGCATGATGTGTATATAGTATAGCTTGTGTTTGTGTAATATATGTGCATGATGTGTATATAGTATAGCTTGTGTTTGTGTAATATGTGTGCATGATGTGTATATAGTATAGCTTGTGATTGTGTAATATGTGTGCATGATGTGTATATAGTATAGCTTGTGTTTGTGTAATATGTGTGCATGATGTGCACGTAGTATATAGCTTGTATTTGTGTAATATGTGTGCATAATGTGTATGTAGTATAGCTTGTGTTTGTGTAATATGTGTGCATGATGTGTATATAGTATAGCTTGTATTTGTGTAATATGTGTGCATGATGTGTACGTAGTATAGCTTGTGTTTGTGTAATATGGGTGATTGATGTGTATGTAGTATAACTTGTGTTTGTGTAATATGTGTGCATGATGTGTATATAGTATAGCTTGTATTTGGATAATATGTGTGCATGATGTGTATATAGTATAGCTTGTGTTTGTGTAATATGTGTGCATGATGTGTATATAGTATAGCTTGTGTTTGTGTAATATGTGTGCATGATGTGTATATAGTATAGCTTGTGCTTGTGTAATATGTGTGCATGATGTGTATGTAGTGTAGCTTGTGTTTGTGTAATATGTGTGCATGATGTGTACATAGTGTAGCTTGTGTTTGTGTAATATGTGTGCATATAGTATAGCTTGTATTTGTGTAATATGTGTGCATGATGTGTATGTAGTATAGCTTGTGTTTGTGTAATATGTGTGCATGATGTTTATATAATATAGCTTGTGTTTGTGTAATATGTGTGCATGATGTGTATATAGTATAGTTTGTGTTTGTGTAATATGTGTGCATGATGTGTATGTAGTATAGCTTGTGTTTGTGTAATATGTGTGCATGATGTGCATATAGTATAGCTTGTGTTTGTGTAATATGTGTGCATGATGTGTATATAGTATAGCTTGTGTTTGTGTAATATGTGTGCATGATGTGTATATAGTATAGCTTGTGTTTGTGTAATATGTGTGCATGATGTGTATATACTATAGCTTGTGATTGTGTAATATGTGTTCATGATGTGTATATAGTATAGCTTGTGTTTGTGTAATATGTGTGCATGATGTGCACGTAGTATATAGCTTGTATTTGTGTAATATGTGTGCATAATGTGTATGTAGTATAGCTTGTGTTTGTGTAATATGTGTGCATGATGTGTATATAGTATAGCTTGTATTTGTGTAATATGTGTGCATGATGTGTATGTAGTATAGCTTGTGTTTGTGTAATATGTGTGCATGATGTGTATGTAGTATAACTTGTGTTTGTGTAATATGTGTGCATGATGTGTATATAGTATAGCTTGTGTTTGTGTAATATGTGTGCATTATGTGTATGAAGTATAGCTTGTGATTGTGTAATATGTATGCATGATGTGTATATAGTATAGCTTGTGTTTGTGTAATATGTGTGCATGATGTGTATATAATATAGCTTGTGTTTGTGTAATATGTGTGCATGATGTGTATGTAGTATAGCTTGTGTTTGTGTAATATATGTGCATGATGTGTATATAATATAGCTTGTGTTTGTGTAATATGTGTGCATGATGTGTATGTAGTATAGCTTGTGTTTGTGTAATATGTGTGCATGATGTGTATATAATATAGCTTGTGTTTGTGTAATATGTGTGCATGATGTGTATGTAGTATAGCTTGTGTTTGTGTAATATGTGCGCATGATGTGTATGTAGTATAACTTGTGTTTGTGTAATATGTGTGCATGATGTGTATATAGTATAGCTTGTGTTTGTGTAATATGTGTGCATGATGTGTATATAGTATAGCTTGTGTTTGAGTAATATGTGTGCATGATGTGTATATAGTGTAACTTGTGTTTGAGTAATATGTGTGCATGATGTGTATATAGTATAACTTGTGTTTTTGTATTATGTGTGCATGATGTGTATGTAGTATAGCTTGTGTTTGTGTAATATGTGTGCATGATGTGTATATAGTATAGCTTGTGTTTGTGTAATATGTGTGCATGGTGTGTATATAGTATAGCTTGTATTTGTGTTATATGTGTGCATGATGTGTATGTAGTATAGCTTGTGTTTGTGTAATATGTGTGCATGATGTGTATATAGTATAGCTTGTGTTTGTGTAATATGTGTGCGTGTTGTGTATGTAGTATAGCTTGTGTTTGTGTAATATGTGTGCATGATGTGTATATAGTATAGCTTGTGTTTGTGTAATATGTGTGCATGATGTGTATGTAGTATAGCTTGTGTTTGTGTAATATGTGTGCATGATGTGTATATAGTATAGCTTGTATTTGTGTAATATGTGTGCATGTTGTGTATGTAGTATAGTTTGTGTTTGTGTAATATGTGTGCATGATGTGTATGTAGTATAGCTTGTGTTTGTGTAATATGTGTGCATATAGTATAGCTTGCAGTTGTGTAATATGTGTGCATGATGTGTATGTAGTATAGCTTGTGTTTGTGTAATATGTGTGCATGATGTTTATAAAATATAGCTTGTGTTTGTGTAATATGTGTGCATGATGTGTATATAGTATAGCTTGTGTTTGTGTAATATGTGTGCATGATGTGTATGTAGTATAGCTTGTGTTTGTGTAATATGTGTGCATGATGTGTATATAGTATAGCTTGTGTTTGTGTAATATGTGTGCATGATGTGTATATAGTATAGCTTGTGATTGTGTAATATGTGTGCATGATGTGTATATAGTATAGCTTGTGTTTGTGTAATATGTGTGCATGATGTGTACGTAGTATATAGCTTGTGTTTGTGTAATATGTGTGCATAATGTGTATGTAGTATAGCTTGTGTTTGTGTAATATGTGTGCATGATGTGTATATAGTATAGCTTGTATTTGTGTAATATGTGTGCATGATGTGTATGTAGTATAGCTTGTGTTTGTGTAATATGTGTGCATGATGTGTATGTAGTATAGCTTGTGTTTGTGTAATATGTGTGCATGATGTGTATATAGTATAGCTTGTGTTTGTGTAATATGTGTGCATGATGTGTATGAAGTATAGCTTGTGATTGTGTAATATGTATGCATGATGTGTATATAGTATAGCTTGTGTTTGTGTAATATGTGTGCATGATGTGTATGTAGTATAGCTTGTGTTTGTGTAATATGTGTGCATGATGTGTATGTAGTATAACTTGTGTTTGTGTAATATGTGTGCATGATGTGTATATAGTATAGCTTGTGTTTGTTTAATATGTGTGCATGATGTGTATATAGTATTGCTTGTGTTTGAGTAATATGTGTGCATGATGTGTATATAGTATAACTTGTGTTTGTGTAATATGTGTGCATGATGTGTATATAGTATAGCTTGTGTTTGTGTAATATGTGTGCATGATGTGTATATAGTATAGCTTGTGTTTGTGTAATATGTATGCATGATGTGTATATAGTATAGCTTGTGATTGTGTAATATGTGTGCATGATGTGTATATAATATAGCTTGTGTTTGTGTAATATGTGTGCATGATGTGTATGTAGTATAGCTTGTGTTTGTGTAATATGTGTGCATGATGTGTATATAGTATAGCTTGTGTTTGTGTAATATGTGTGCATGATGTGTATGTAGTATAGCTTGTGTTTGTGTAATATGTGTGCATGATGTGTATATAATATAGCTTGTGTTTGTGTAATATGTGTGCATGATGTGTATGTAGTATAGCTTGTGTTTGTGTAATATGTGTGCATGATGTGTATGTAGTATAACTTGTGTTTGTGTAATAAGTGTGCATGATGTGTATATAGCATAGCTTGTGTTTGTGTAATATGTGTGCATGATGTGTATATAGTATAGCTTGTGTTTGAGTAATATGTGTGCATGATGTGTATATAGTATAACTTGTGTTTGAGTAATATGTGTGCATGATGTGTATATAGTATAACTTGTGTTTTTGTATTATGTGTGCATGATGTGTATGTAGTATAGCTTGTGTTTGTGTAATATGTGTGCATGATGTGTATATAGTATAGCTTGTGTTTGTGTAATATGTGTGCATGGTGTGTATATAGTATAGCTTGTATTTGTGTTATATGTGTGCATGATGTGTATGTAGTATAGCTTGTGTTTGTGTAATATGTGTGCATGATGTGTATATAGTATAGCTTGTGTTTGTGTAATATGTGTGCATGTTGTGTATGTAGTATAGCTTGTGTTTGTGTAATATGTGTGCATGATGTGTATATAGTATAGCTTGTGTTTGTGTAATATGTGTGCATGATGTGTATATAGTATAGCTTGTGTTTGTGTAATATGTGTGCATGATGTGTACGTAGTATATAGCTTGTGTTTGTGTAATATGTGTGCATAATGTGTATGTAGTATAGCTTGTGTTTGTGTAATATGTGTGCATGATGTGTATATAGTATAGCTTGTATTTGTGTAATATGTGTGCATGATGTGTATGTAGTATAGCTTGTGTTTGTGTAATATGTGTGCATGATGTGTATGTAGTATAGCTTGTGTTTGTGTAATATGTGTGCATGATGTGTATATAGTATAGCTTGTGTTTGTGTAATATGTGTGCATGATGTGTATGAAGTATAGCTTGTGATTGTGTAATATGTATGCATGATGTGTATATAGTATAGCTTGTGTTTGTGTAATATGTGTGCATGATGTGTATGTAGTATAGCTTGTGTTTGTGTAATATGTGTGCATGATGTGTATGTAGTATAACTTGTGTTTGTGTAATATGTGTGC
This sequence comes from Bombina bombina, assembly GCF_027579735.1. Taxonomy (NCBI): domain Eukaryota; kingdom Metazoa; phylum Chordata; class Amphibia; order Anura; family Bombinatoridae; genus Bombina; species Bombina bombina. Next base: position 462,783,579 of record NC_069503.1, read on the forward strand.
ATGATGTGTATATAGTATAGCTTGTGTTTGTTTAATATGTGTGCATGATGTGTATATAGTATTGCTTGTGTTTGAGTAATATGTGTGCATGATGTGTATATAGTATAACTTGTGTTTGTGTAATATGTGTGCATGATGTGTATATAGTATAGCTTGTGTTTGTGTAATATGTGTGCATGATGTGTATATAGTATAGCTTGTGTTTGTGTAATATGTATGCATGATGTGTATATAGTATAGCTTGTGATTGTGTAATATGTGTGCATGATGTGTATATAATATAGCTTGTGTTTGTGTAATATGTGTGCATGATGTGTATGTAGTATAGCTTGTGTTTGTGTAATATGTGTGCATGATGTGTATATAATATAGCTTGTGTTTGTGTAATATGTGTGCATGATGTGTATGTAGTATAGCTTGTGTTTGTGTAATATGTGTGCATGATGTGTATATAATATAGCTTGTGTTTGTGTAATATGTGTGCATGATGTGTATGTAGTATAGCTTGTGTTTGTGTAATATGTGTGCATGATGTGTATGTAGTATAACTTGTGTTTGTGTAATAAGTGTGCATGATGTGTATATAGCATAGCTTGTGTTTGTGTAATATGTGTGCATGATGTGTATATAGTATAGCTTGTGTTTGAGTAATATGTGTGCATGATGTGTATATAGTATAACTTGTGTTTGAGTAATATGTGTGCATGATGTGTATATAGTATAACTTGTGTTTTTGTATTATGTGTGCATGATGTGTATGTAGTATAGCTTGTGTTTGTGTAATATGTGTGCATGATGTGTATATAGTATAGCTTGTGTTTGTGTAATATGTGTGCATGGTGTGTATATAGTATAGCTTGTATTTGTGTTATATGTGTGCATGATGTGTATGTAGTATAGCTTGTGTTTGTGTAATATGTGTGCATGATGTGTATATAGTATAGCTTGTGTTTGTGTAATATGTGTGCATGTTGTGTATGTAGTATAGCTTGTGTTTGTGTAATATGTGTGCATGATGTGTATATAGTATAGCTTGTGTTTGTGTAATATGTGTGCATGATGTGTATGTAGTATAGCTTGTGTTTGTGTAATATGTGTGCATGATGTGTATATAGTATAGCTTGTATTTGTGTAATATGTGTGCATGTTGTGTATGTAGTATAGTTTGTGTTTGTGTAATATGTGTGCATGATGTGTATATAGTATAGATTGTGTTTGTGTAATATGGGTGCATGATGTGTATGTAGTATAACTTGTGTTTGTGTAATATGTGTGCATGATGTGTATATAGTATAGCTTGTATTTGTGTAATATGTGTGCATGATGTATATATAGTATAGCTTGTGTTTGTGTAATATGTGTGCATGATGTGTATATAGTATAGCTTGTGTTTGTGTAATATGTGCGCATGATGTGTATATAGTATAGCTTGTGCTTGTGTAATATGTGTGCATGATGTGTATGTAGTGTAGCTTGTGTTTGTGTAATATGTGTGCATGATGTGTACATAGTGTAGCTTGTGTTTGTGTAATATGTGTGCATATAGTATAGCTTGCATTTGTGTAATATTTGTGCATGATGTGTATGTAGTATAGCTTGTGTTTGTGTAATATGTGTGCATGATGTTTATAAAATATAGCTTGTGTTTGTGTAATATGTGTGCATGATGTGTATATAGTATAGCTTGTGTTTGTGTAATATGTGTGCATGATGTGTATGTAGTATAGCTTGTGTTTGTGTAATATGTGTGCATGATGTGTATATAGTATAGCTTGTGTTTGTGTAATATGTGTGCATGATGTGTATATAGTATAGCTTGTGTTTGTGTAATATGTGTGCATGATGTGTACGTAGTATATAGCTTGTGTTTGTGTAATATGTGTGCATAATGTGTATGTAGTATAGCTTGTGTTTGTGTAATATGTGTGCATGATGTGTATATAGTATAGCTTGTATTTGTGTAATATGTGTGCATGATGTGTATGTAGTATAGCTTGTGTTTGTGTAATATGTGTGCATGATGTGTATGTAGTATAGCTTGTGTTTGTGTAATATGTGTGCATAATGTGTATGAAGTATAGCTTGTGATTGTGTAATATGTATGCATGATATGTATATAGTATAGCTTGTGTTTGTGTAATATGTGTGCATGATGTGTATGTAGTATAGCTTGTGTTTGTGTAATATGTGTGCATGATGTGTATGTAGTATAGCTTGTGTTTGTGTAATATGTGTGCATGATTTGTATGTAGTATAACTTGTGTTTGTGTAATATGTGTGCATGATGTGTATATAGTATAGCTTGTGTTTGTGTAATATGTGTGCATGATGTGTATATAGTATAGCTTGTGTTTGAGTAATATGTGTGCATGATGTGTATATAATATAACTTGTGTTTGTGTAATATGTGTGCATGATGTGTATATAGTATAGCTTGTGTTTGTGTAATATGTGTGCATGATGTGTATATAGTATAGCTTGTGTTTGTGTAATATGTGTGCATGATGTGTATATAGTATAGCTTGTGATTGTGTAATATGTGTGCATGATGTGTATATAGTATAGCTTGTGTTTGTGTAATATGTGTGCATGATGTGTACGTAGTATATAGCTTGTATTTGTGTAATATGTGTGCATAATGTGTATGTAGTATAGCTTGTGTTTGTGTAATATGTGTGCATGATGTGTATATAGTATAGCTTGTATTTGTGTAATATGTGTGCATGATGTGTATGTAGTATAGCTTGTGTTTGTGTAATATGTGTGCATGATGTGTATGTAGTATAGCTTGTGTTTGTGTAATATGTGTGCATGATGTGTATATAGTATAGCTTGTGTTTGTGTAATATGTGTGCATGATGTGTATGAAGTATAGCTTGTTATTGTGTAATATGTATGCATGATGTGTATATAGTATAGCTTGTGTTTGTGTAATATGTGTGCATGATGTGTATGTAGTATAGCTTGTGTTTGTGTAATATGTGTGCATGATGTGTATGTAGTATAGCTTGTGTTTGTGTAATATGTGTGCATGATATGTATGTAGTATAACTTGTGTTTGTGTAATATGTGTGCATGATGTGTATATAATATAGCTTGTGTTTGTGTAATAAGTGTGCATGATGTGTATGTAGTATAGCTTGTGTTTGTGTAATATGTGTGCATGATGTGTATATAATATAGCTTGTGTTTGTGTAATATGCGTGCATGATGTGTATATAATATAGCTTGTGTTTGTGTAATAAGTGTGCATGATGTGTATGTAGTATAGCTTGTGTTTGTGTAATATGTGTGCATGATGTGTATATAATATAGCTTGTGTTTGTGTAATATGTGTGCATGATGTGTATGTAGTATAGCTTGTGTTTTTGTAATATGTGTGCATGATGTGTATATAATATAGCTTGTGTTTGTGTAATATGTGTGCATGATGTGTATGTAGTATAGCTTGTGTTTGTGCAATATGTGTGCATGATGTGTATGTAGTATAACTTGTGTTTGTGTAATATGTGTGCATGATGTGCATATAGTATAGCTTGTGTTTGTGTAATATGTGTGCATTATGTGTATATAGTATAGCTTGTGTTTGAGTAATATGTGTGCATGATGTGTATATAGTATAACTTGTGTTTTTGTATTATGTGTGCATGATGTGTATGTAGTATAGCTTGTGTTTGTGTAATATGTGTGCATGATGTGTATATAGTATAACTTGTGTTTGTGTAATATGTGTGCATGATGTGTATGTAGTATAGCTTGTGTTTGTGTAATATATATGCATGATGTGTATATAGTTTAGCTTGTGTTTGTGTAATATGTATGCATGATGTGTATATAGTAATAGCTTGTGTTTGTGTAATATGTGTGCATGATGTGTAAGTAATATAACTTGTGTTTGTGTAATATGTGTGCATGATGTGTATGTAGTATAGCTTGTGTTTGTGTAATATGTGTGCATGATGTCTATGTAGTATAGCTTGTGTTTGTGTAATATGTGTGCATGATGTGTATGTAATATAGCTTGTGTTTGTGTAATATGTGTGCATGATGTGTATATAGTATAGCTTGTGTTTGTGTAATATGTGTGCATGATGTGCATATAGTATAGCTTGTGTTTGTGTAATATGTGTGCATGATGTGTATATAGTATAGCTTGTGTTTGTGTAATATGTGTGCATGATGTGTATGTAGTTTAGCTTGTGTTTGTGTAATATGTATGCATGATGTGTGTATAGTATAGCTTGTGTTTGTGTAATATGTGTGCATGATGTGTCTATACTATAGCTTGTGTTTGTGTAATATGTGTGCATGATGTGTATATAGTATAACTTGTGTTATTGTAATATGTGTGCATGATGTGTATGTAGTATAGCTTGTGTTTGTGTAATATGTGTGCATGATGTGTATATAGTATAACTTGTGTTTGTGTAATATGTGTGCATGATGTGTATGTAGTATAGCTTGTGTTTGTGTAATATATATGCATGATGTGTATATAGTGTAGCTTGTGTTTGTGTAATATGTGTGCATGATGTGTATGTAGTATAGCTTGTGTTTGTGTAATATGTGTGCATGATGTGTATGTAGTATAGCTTGTGTTTGTGTAATATGTGTGCATGATGTGTATGTAGTATAGCTTGTGTTTGTGTAATATGTGTGCATGATGTGTATGTAGTATAGCGTGTGTTTGTGTAATATGTGTGCATGATGTGTATATAGTATAGCTTGTGTTTGTGTAATATGTATGCATGATGTGTGTATAGTATAGCTTGTTTTTGTGTAATATCTGTGCATGATGTGTCTATAGTATAGCTTGTGTTTGTGTAATATGTGTGCATGATGTGTATATAGTATAGCTTGTGTTTGTGTAATATGTGTGCATGATGTGTATGTATTATAGCTTGTGTTTGTGTAATATGTGTGCATGATGTGTATATAGTATAGCTTGTGTTTGTGTAATATGTGTGCATGATGTGTATATAGTATAGCTTGTGTTTGTGTAATATGTGTGCATGATGTGTATGTATTATAGCTTGTGTTTGTGTAATATGTGTGCATGATGTGTATATAGTATAGCTTGTGTTTGTGTAATATGTGTGCATGATGTGTATATAGTATAGCTTGTGTTTGTGTAATATGTGTGCATGATTTGTATATAGTATAGCTTGTGTTTGTGTAATATGTGTGCATGATGTGTATGTAGTATAGCTTGTGTTTGTGTAATATGTGTGTGATGTGAAGCATTTCAGTGGTGTTTATGCAGAGTTTATGTATAGCACTTGGGGTGTGTATGTATATGGTTTATGTAGTATATGTGTAGTGTTTGTGTGTTGTGCGTAGTGCTTGTGAAATGTGTATGTAGTTTTGTGTATGCATGCATAGTGTTTGCACAGTCTGTGTAATGTTTGTGTAGTGTGCATTTTTGCAGTGAGTGTGTGTTTGTTTTTTGTTTGGTGTGTGTGATTAAATGTGTGATGTCAACAGAACTCCAGACATGGGGAATAAATTTACTTATATGATTCTTAATGGTAGATTTAACAAACAGCTGCTTTCTACCCCCAAAGTTTCCAGCTTGCCGGAAACATAAGGTAAGAAGCAGTGGTCATAAGACCGCTGCTCCTTAACTTGTCCGCCACTTTTTAGGCAGCGGACTGCAATCATCCCAATTCAGATCCGATCGGGATGATTGACACTCCCTGCTAGCGGCTGATTGGCTGTAAATGTGCAGCAGGCAGCATTACACAAGCAAGCGTATGCTGTCTGCATTTAGCAATGTCGGGCGGACATAATTCGCTACATCGAACCATGTCCGTCCGACAATTGATAAATTAACCCCTTACAGTCATATGTGCTGGCGATTTATAGGCCAGACTCAACTGTGTAGAGCTTGGAAATATCAATTGTTCTAGAGGTTAAATTCTAAATAATGTATATCATATTTTTGATTTGCATATATAAAATGGATGTGGAATCTCTACACTGTATTGTCTGTTTAAACATATTTTATCTTTACTTTTATCTTTATTTTTGCTGTGAAACTATCTTTTATGGATGTTGCTATTTATAGTAAATTCTGCAATTAGAGTATATTTTTGTTGTGTTCCAGAGCATCCTGCACTTTTTGTTTACAAAATTGGATACGCTATGAATTCATGACAGGCTACACTCTTGCGTGATTGGTTGTGCAAGAGAAGGGGATGGCATTACCCAAGACAAACAGAATTACTTTAGACACCATCCTGGAGTCATTTGATGATCATCAAACTACTTTAGAAGTAATTTGCACCTCATCAGTCATCATCAAGCTTTAAAGTTATCAGTTCAGGTAAAAAAAATCTGGGAGATGACTTCAGAATCATTAGCAGATTACCTTACTGATTACTTCACAAGCATGAACAGCCAGTGAATAACTCTAGTGTCATCTATTCTAAATATTTCGGCCTGTGGGCCTACTTCAGGATGGCTTCTGATGACTAGTCTGGAGTTAGCGAGTACTTCAGAATTACTCCAGGAAGATCATCCTTTTTGAGGATGGAACACACTCACTTGACAATCAGGGTCTGCTGCCCATTTATCGCAAATCCATGTGGACGGGTTCTCAAGTTGAGAACCTTGTCCACACAGCCATTAATTTATGGGGCTCATACAATAATATATTCACCTGAGAGCAATAGCTTTAATGGGACACTAAAGACAAAATGAAATGTTCAAGATTCAAAAAGAGCATGCAGCATTAATAAACTTTCCAATTTACTAGGGTTCCTTTGGGTTTGCCATGTTTCTTGTTTAGAGAGGGATTTCTTGGTATTTTGAGGCTGGGCTGACCTTGTTAGGTGGGATCAGACTGATATACTTCAGGAAAGTTCTTTTGTGAACAATTGGACTAAAAGAAGCTGCTCCTAGGTGGAAAAATATTGTAGAACAAACTACTTGAGCTGTTGTTCGTTGATCAAGGCAATCATCAGCACAAAGACCCAGTCATCTATTTCATTTACCATGTGCCAATAATTTTCAAAATATGCAGATCCACAGCACCATAGATTTTAGTTGATGTTTATTCACACATCTTCAAACAGGTACAAGTAGAAAGCAACGTTTCAGGAGCCATTCCCTTAATCATTGGCTCTCGAAACGTTGCTTTCTACTTGTACCTGTTTGTAGATGTGTGAATAAAGATCCCCTGAAATCTATGGTGCTGTGGATCTGCATAATTTGAAAGTTTGAGAAGCGTGCATTCACCTTGTGCTCACGAGCATGCTTACAGGTATTGACAGAATGTGTATGCTTGTGAAAAATATAATTTTACAGTGATTAATTTAAACAGACATATTTACAGACCAAAATGTTTCCAATTGTGGGTCAGATTACAAGTGACGCGCTAACTTTTACATGCGAGCGATATGGATTATCGTGGCTGTTTTTTTTGCGTAGAACGAGCGCTCGTTTAACAAGTTGAAAATAAATGTAAACACGTGAGCGCAATCGTGATTTACGCTAGAATGATTACCGCAACCTCATAACTCTGGTTAACTGTTTCGCAAAAAAAACAAGTGTCACAAAACACATTAAAATACCTTGTACAGTACTGTTAAACTCATAATAACACTATCTAATAAAAAATATATTTTTTAAAAAAAATGCACAAAAAGTTATAAGAGCTCAAAGATATAAGGTTTTAGGTATTAGCAAAAAAAGGCAGGCAAAGAGCTTTAACATATATATATGAATGTGAGTGAGTGTGTACATTTGTATTTATGTATTAATATATGTTTTTACAAACATATATACACATATAAACACATAAATACATATGTATACTTGTCTAGACATGTATATAATGGCTTTGGAGCTCTCTGAAGTCAAGTAGATGAGAACATGTAAAAGCATATTTTTGCAATATTCATATTAAATAAAGTGTTATACTGTGTATGTACTGTAAATATTTCACATTCCAATGTTCTTCATATAGCAGAATATGTTCTATATATTTTTAAATAGATTTTCCTATATATATATCTGTACATATATATATATATTTATATATACAGTATATATATATATTACTAAATAAAACATCATATATATATATATATATATATATATATATATATCTCGAAGTCCAAAAAAGTGCACTCACCAGGGTTTTTGCAATATATATATAACTGGAAATAAAAAGACAAAACAAAATTCTTTATTATTAATCTTCCAAATATGAATAAATTCTGTGTGACACACCAATAAAAGAAACATACGGCTAGATTTACAGTTCTGCGTTAGCCTTAAAAAGCAGCGTTAAAGGGTCCTAATGCTGCCTTTTAATGCCCTCTGGTATTTAGAGTATATTTAGAGCTGGTATTTACCGCTCACTTTCTTTCCGCGACTCGAGGCTACCGCAAATCCCCTTACGTCAATTGCGTATCCTATCTTTTCTATGGGATTTGCCTAACGCCGGTATTACGAGTCTTGGAAGAAGTGAGCGGTAGACCCTCTACCGACAAGACTCCAACTGCAAAAAAAAGTCAGTAGTTAAGAGTTTTATGGGCTAACGCCAGAACATAAAGCTCTTAACTACAGTGCTATAAAGTACACTAACACCCATAAACTACCTATGAACCCCTAAACCGAGGCCCCCCCACATCGCAAACCCTATAATAAAATTATTTAATCCCTAATCTGCCGACCGGACATCAAAGCCCCCTACATTATCCCTATGAACCCCTAATCTGCTGCCCCTAACATCGCCGACACCTATTTTATATTAAGTAACCCCTAATCTGCCTCCCCCAACCTCGCCACCACCTACCTACACTTATTAACCCCTAATCTGCAGACCGCACATCGCCGCCACTATAATAAATGTATTGACCCCTAAACCACCGCACTCCCGCCTCGCAAACACTATAATACATTTTATTAACCCCTAATCTACTCTCCCTAACATCGCCATCACCTACCTACAATTATTAACCCCTAATCTCCCGCCCCCAACGTCACTGCTACTATAATAAAGTTATTAACCCCTAAACCTAAGTCTAACCCTAACCCTAACACCCCCCTAAGTTAAATATAATTTAAATAAAACGAACTAAAATTACTATCATTAAATAAATTAATCCTATTTAAAACTAAATACTTACCTGTAAAATAAACCCTAATATAGCTACAATATAACTAATAGTTACATTGTAGCTATTTTCGGATTTACATTTATTTTACAGGCAACTTTGTATTTATTTTAACTAGGTACAATAGCTATTAAATCGTTAATAACTATTTAATAGCTACCTAGTTAAAATAATTACAAAATTACCTGTAAAATAAATCCTAACCTTAGTTACAAATGCACCTAACACTACACTATCAAAAAATGCATTAAATAAATTACCTACAATTATCTTAACTAAAATACAATTCAATAAACTAAACTATAATACAAAAAAAAAACCCACTAAATTACAAAAAAAAATTTTTACAAGAATTTTAATCTAATTACACCTAATCTAAACCCCCTAATAAAAATAATAAAAAAAATAATAATAAAATTCCCTACCCTAAACTAAATTACAAAGTAATCAGCTCTTTTACCAGCCCTTAAAAGGGCTTTTTGCGGGGCATTGCCCCAAAGTAATCAGCTCTTTTTATTTTTTATTTTTTGTAATTTAGTGTTTGTTTTTTTTGTATTATAGTTTAGTTTATTGAATTGTATTTTAGTTTAGATAATTGTAGGTAATTTATTTAATTAATTTTTTGATAGTGTAGTGTAACTTAGGTTAGGATTTATTTTACAGGTAATTTTGTAATTATTTTAACTAGGTAGCTATTAAATATTTATTAACTATTTAATAGCTATTGTACCTAGTTAAAATAAATACTAAGTTGCCTGTAAAATAAATATAAATCCTAAAATAGCTACAATGTAACTATTAGTTATATTGTAGCTATATTAGGGTTTATTTTATAGGTAAGTATTTAGTTTTAAATAGGATTAATTTATTTAATGATAGTAATTTTAGTTCATTTTATTGAAATTATATTTAACTTAGGGGGGTGTTAGGGTTAGGGTTAGATTTAGGTTTATAGGTTAATAACTTTATCATAGTAGCGGCGATGTTGGGTGCGGCAGATTAGGTGTTAATAATTGTAGGTAGGTGGCGGCAATGTTAGGGAGGGCAGATTAGGGGTTAATAAAATTTATTATAGTGTTTGCGAGGCGGGAGTGTGGCTGTTTAGGGGTTAATACAATTATTATAGTGGCGGCGATGTCCGGTCAGCAGATTAGGTGTCAATAAGTGTAGGTAGGTGGCGGCAACGTTGGGGGGGACAGATTAGGGGTTAATAAATATAATATAGGTGTGGGCGATGTTAGAGACAGCAGATTAGGGGTTCATAGCTATAATGTAGGTTGCGGCGGTGTCCGGATCGGCAGATTAGGGGTTAATAGTATAATGCAGGTGTCAGCGATAGCGGGGGCGGCAGATTAGGGGTTAATACGTGTAAGTTTAGGGGTGTTTAGACTCGGGGTTCATGTTAGGGTGTTAGGTGTAGACTTAGAAAGTGTTTCCCCATAGGAAACAATGGGGCTGCGTTAGGAGCTGAACGCTGCTTTTTTGCATGTGTTAGGTTTTTTTTCAGCCAGCTCAGTCCCATTGTTTCCTATGGGGAAATCGTGCATGAGCACGTTTTTCCAGCTTACCGCTACTGTAAGCAACGCTGGTATTGAGGGTTGAAGTGGAGCTAAATTTGTCTCTCCACTTTTCTGAGGCTAACGCAGCCATTCAGACAACTCGTAATACCAGCGTTGTCTTAAGGGTGCACTGGAAAAAAAAGGCTCGTTAGCACCGCAGGTCTTTACAGACAAAACTCCAAATCTAGGCGATATATCCCTGTACAAAACAATCCTAAATACAATGTAACCACAACAGCATGTAGCTGAAAATCCTAGCCACAATGAAAAGGGCATATTGTGTTAATGTTAGAAGCTATACCGCCTCTTCAATGTAATTAGTACCATGCAACAATGCTGTGAAACCAAGATGGTGTTACCAATAAGACTAATGTCCAGAGCAATCTTCCAGGGAAGTGACCGCGGCTATTGCCGCACTCTAGGTCTGACAAGACTGGAATTAAGTCCTTAGTTTAAGGCACGTATGCAATTCTTAGCACCTCTCTCCTATGAATGACACTCATAGGAGAGAGGTGCTAAGCATTCTAAAACTGCTTGCTACAGTTGGTACCATAAGTGAAGGCTGATACGTAGCTGGTCGCAGCACTTGCTGTGGACACTTTGAGGCTTCCCGAAGGGGATGTATTGCCTGAAGTTGATTGTCTTTTCCTGCAGTCTGATACAACAATCACATAGTGATAACAGAAAAGCTGCTTAAGATCCTTGGCGTTTCTTTCGTTTGAGAGAGATACAGTGGTGTAGGAGGAGAAGGAGGGCTTACTGAACGCTACTAAGCTGCTCGTTTGTAAACGAACTCTCGATAAAGGGAGTCCAAAGAGGGGATTGTAAGCTGCTCCACACATGATCACGTAAGCATTTTCACCTGAAGGCTCGCGCAGAAACAAGGCAATTAGAGGCCATTCGGCCATTGTTAAATCGGCCCCATAATCTGTATTTGCAATTCAATGCTTTGCATTTTGTCTTTTAGAACCATTTAATGAAGTCATGGAAGTCATGAACTTCAGGAGGAGGAGTGGTTTGATGCTTTGTATTGAGAGAGGTGGCTGGAGAATGTCTCAAGGAGTGGTAGGTGGGACTGATACAAAGGACCAGATTTCTGGTTAGTTTATACTGCCAGAAATTCCATACTACTTTTGCCTGATTATGTTCAGATGAAACCAAAGTTATTTATGGAGCCATTATCTAACAAATATCCAAATAAGCACAACATTTATACAGGCTAAACAATTGGGGTGTTCTCTGCTGTGTTTCCTCTGTGTCAGAGTTGTCTTCTGCAATTAGTAAATCTCCCCATTCTAGTGTCTATGTCTATGTGTGAAGATGTTACATGCAATGTGGAAATGAAAAAAAGCCATGCCACATCCTTATTGCTCTGCATATGGGTCAACAGAGGCACTTACAGGTCATAAAACCACCATTTGAAAGAGAATAATGTGCTCTTCAATTCTTATATTGCATGTTTCTCTAAGTTGTAGGCAATCACCATAAAACAGTGATCTTAAACATTAGGTTGCAGTGAGGGCTGGGAGGTGACTGTAAAAATCATCAATTCATGCAGTCTTTCGGTGTGCTTTTATCCTCCTGTACGGATCTATGCATCTTGGCAAAGTTAAAGGATCAGCCCTTCCGACCAAAGAACCCCGCAAACTATCGATATGCCTCCACAGTGCAGAGCACAGCATACAATACCACATAATACGCATGGGAGACGGACAGAAACCTCACAATTCTAACTCCCTCATTAAAGAGAGAAGCGGCAGCGATATCAGAGGCCAGTGAAACTCCCTGCTGCTTGAACTTTGCAGAACCTGTCACAAAATCTCTTAAAGATATAAAGGAGAGCCCTTTGTCACCTTTGTTGGCTCCTTCGTCCGCCAACCCAGCCCAAAACAAAGATCCTGGATCAGGGTGGGAAGAGAAGGCCTCCTACAATACCTCTAGTCACGTAATGGCTTTTGTCGACTCGCGGAATACGCACACCACTACAGGCGGAGACCTCCATGACCACTATGAAAATAAAGATACCGGAACCCCACATGCATTCACAACAGAGATCTGCAGGGTACACATCATGCTGCCCTTCGAGATGAAGGATCCTTACGCTATTTGGCAAACTTTCTCAATAGCAGCAACATTACAGGTATTACGGCTTCCAACTGGTGTTGGATGAACACTTGCCCCAGCAGTTTATTTGAAGGCTTCGTTGTGTGCCTTCACCCACAATAATTATATCAGGTCTATAGGATATGTTTAAATGGAACTGCAGGTACAGAGACTGTAACTCCCTCTGGAATACAGTGGAATCTCTTTACAGTAAATAATCAGAATCCAACTTGTATAACCACTGCAATGTGCTGTTATTGTTTTGTATTGATTCTCCCTTTTGGCTCTGTTGGCCACTGGTTTTGTTTTGTTTATCTTTTTAAAAAGAAAAATTTTGAACCACATCATAACCCCAAGAACCCTCTGCAAATAGTATAAATGTGTATGGTACAGATATATCTAGACATCCTAATGGCAGCTTATAACTCTTGTAGCATATATATATACTCCCTTTCACTCTCTAAGTCTCATTAAGATGGTACTTGCCATAGGAGTATGGTAAGAGAAATATTGCAAATAACTTTTGCTGCATGCCTGTCAAATTGGCACTTAAAGGGACAGTCTAGTCAAAATTAAACTTTCATGATTCAGATAGGGCATGCAATTTTAAACAACTTTCCAATTTACTTCTATTATCAAATTTGCTCAATTCTTTAGATATCCTTTGTTGAAGAAATAGCAATGCACATGTGTGAGCCAATCACACAAGGCCTCTAGGTGCAACAACCAATCAGCAGCTACTGAGCATATCTAGATATGCTTTTCAGCAAGTGATATAAAGAGAATGAAGCAAATTAGATAATAGAAGTAAATTAGAAAGTTGTTTAAAATGACATGCTCTTTCTAAATCACGAAAGAAAAAAATTGGCTTTCATGTCCCTTTAACACCCAAGTGTGTACATATTTCTAAACGGTTATTATTGTCTTACATCCTCTTTTGAATTGATGCTTCTTGATGTAATTCACCATATATGCCCTTCTACTATTTATTGTAATCTATGTAAACTTGGAAGTTTTACTCATTTTTTTTATTTTGTATGTAATGCATTTCCCTCAAATTTATTAACATGTTGTTTTTTATGCCCCTTACCTATTAGCACTGGGATCACATATATTTCTAGCACCTATGTATACTTTTGCTCTAGCAGACTTACGGCCAGATTACGAGTTTTGCATTAGAAGCTATGCAGTGCTAACAAGCAAAATTGTGCTCCTTACCGCACTTCAGTACCAGCGCTGCTTAAGTCAGCGGTGAGCTGGTCCTACGTGCTCATGCACGATTTCCCCATAGACATCATTGGGGAGATGCGGCTGAGAAAAAGTCTAACACCTGCCAAAAAGCAGCGTAAAACTCAGTAATGCAGCCCCATTGATTCCTATGGGGAAACACATTTTATGTTTACACCTAACACCCTAACATGAACCCCGAGTCTAAACACTCCTTATCTTACACTTATTAACCCCTAATCTGCCGTCCCCGACATCTCCGACACCTACATTATTCTTATTAACCCCTAATCTGCCGCTCCGGACATCGCCGCCACCTACATTATACTTATTAACCCCTAATCTGCTGCCCCCAACACCGCCGCCACCTACATTATACTTATTAACCCCTAATTTGCCGCTCCCAACGTCGCCGCAACTATATTAAATTTATTAACCCCTAAACCTAAGTCTAACCCTAACCCTAACACCCCCTAACTTAAATATAATTTAAATAAATCTAAAGAAAATTACTATCATTAACTACGTTATTCCTATTTAAAACTAAATACTTACCTAAAATAAACCCTAATAAAATAAACCCTTAATAACTACCTAGCTAAAATAAATTCTATCAGCCAATAGGATTTTTTCTACCTTAATCAGAATCTAAGGGACGTCATCTTGGATGATGTTATTTAAAGGTACCTTCATTTGTCGTTAGTCCGTCGGAAGAAGAGGATGCTCCACGTCGGATGTCTTGAAGATGGACCTGCTCCGTGCAGGAAGGATGAAGATAGAAGATGCCATCCGGATGAAGACTTCTGCCCATCTGGAGGACCACTTCTGCCCATCTGGAGGACCACTTCTGTTGAAGACATCTTGCCGCTTGGATGAAGACTTCTCCTGGTAAGTGAATCTTTGGGGGTTAGTGTTAGGATTTTTTTAAGGGTGTATTGGGTGGGTTTATTTTTTAGGTTAGGGCTTTGGGGCTGCAAAAGAGCTAAATGCCCTTTTAAGGGCAATGCCCATCCAAATGCCCTTTTCAGGGCAATGGGAAGATTAGTTTTTTTTTAGTTAGTATTTTATTTGGGGGGTTGGCTGTGTGGGTGGTGGGTTTTACTGTTGGGGGGGTTGTTTGTATTGTTTTACAGGTAAAGGAGCTGATTACTTTTAGGCAATGCCTGCAAAAGGCCCTTTTAAGGGTTATTGATAGTTTAGTTTAGGCTAGGGTTTTTTTGTATTTTGGGGGGCTTTTATTTAGTTCATTTATTTAATTGTAGTGTAGTGTTAGGTGTTATTGTAACTTAGGTTAGGTTTTATTTTACAGGTCAATTTGTATTTATTTTAGCTAGGTAGTTATTAAATAGTTAATAACTATGTAATAACTATTCTACCTAGTTAAAATAAATACAAACTTGCCTGTAAAATAAAAATAAACCCTAAACTAGATGCAATGTAACTATTAGAGTTAAACTATTAAACTATAGAGTTTTAAATAGGAATAATTTAGCTAATTATAGTAATTTTATTTAGATTTTTTAAATTATATTTAAGTTAGGGGTGTTAGGGTTTGGGTTAGACTTAGATTTAAGGGTTAATACATTTACTATAGTGGTGGCGACGTTGGGGACAGCAGATTAGGGGTTAATAAGTATATTGTAGGTGGTGGCAATGTTATGGGCAGCAGATTAGGAGTTAATAATATTTAACTAGTGTTTGCGAGGTGGGAGTGTGGCGGTTTAGGGGTTAATATGTTTATTCTAGTGGCAGCAATGTTCGTAGCAGCAGATTAGGGGTTAAACATGTTATTATAGTGTTTGCCATGCGGGAGGGCCTCGGTTTAGGGGTTAATAGGCAGTTTATGGGTGTTAGTGTACTTTTTGGCACTTTTGTTATGAGTTTTATGCTACGGCGTTGTAGTGTAAAACTCATAACTACTGACTTTAGAATGCGTTACGGATCTTGGAGGTAGAGGGTGTACCGCTCACTTTTTGGTCTCCCAGGACAGATTCTTAATACCGACGCTATGGAAGTCCCATAGAAAAAAGGGTTTACAAAGTTTACATAAGTCGTTTTGCGGTAAGGCCAAAGAAGTGTGTGGTGCCCCTAAACCTGCAAGACTCATAATAGCAGCGGGTGTAAAAAAGCAGCGTTAGGACCTGTTAACACTGCTTTTTTACCTTAACGCACAACTCGTAATCTAGCCGTTTGTCATTCCCTTTTGCCCACTTAAATTTTTGTTGGAATTCCAAAAATCTCTATGATTGTGTCCCCTTTTTTATCAAAAGCTAATATTATCATCTCCTTAGGAGACATAGTTTTACTGTATTTTACCCCTACTCCTGTCTGCCTGGATCTGTGGGCTTTTTAATGTATTCTCATTCAGTCCTTACTAAATAATGCTTTAGCACACTAGTTTTACCACTCGAAATATAGAGCGAACCATACATTCTATAGGGCCACTATATCTCCCCAACTTCTTTATGTAAATCTGGGCATACAAAAGTACTGCAATAACCATTCTGGTACTACGCACTTATCCCCATTTAATTTAGTTTGTTTATGTGTTTGTTTAGTTATAATTATAATAATGATAATAAAACCCCAATAGTGAGTGCACATGTAATGCACAGTAATTTCTATTTGCATCTGTAAATGTTCTGAGTTGCATAAACGCAATTGTATTATTAACATATGGACACATTCCTATGTTTTGATAATCTACTTTAAACACCCTGTGAGGTGGAATGATGTACATAATGTATTTCTGCACTCATTGTTGTTGATAAATAAAAGTTTTAAAAACATTGTCTATGTACTGTGTGGTGATATCACATGCAAAGTGAAAATAAACAAAAGCTGTAGCACTTCCTTATTGTTTTACTTATGGATCAACAGAGGCACTTATAGGGTCATAAAACCACAGTTTGAAAGAGAAGAATGTGCTTTTTCAAATATTGTATTGCATGTTTCTCTCAGATGTAGATAATCCCCATAAAACATTGATCATTTAAAACACTAGGCACCAGTAAGGGCTGGGGGAAAACTGTAAACAAAATCATCATGCAGGTTAAAGGGACATTAAACTGTTGGTTAGAACTACAGTAGCACAGTTACTACTCACTATACTATTGTTTTTCCTTTTGAGCCTGCAGTTTTCTTTAAAGCTGTTCTCTTATTTTAACCCTTTACAAGTGCCTAGTGAAGCTCTGCATCTTCACACTGGGCGCCGCCATCTTGGAATTTAACCCCTTAAAGACCAAGGACATACGCCATATGTCCTCAAAAAAAAGTCACTTAACGTCCGAGGACGTATGGCGTACGTCCTTGGGATTGGAAAGCGGTGGAATCGATCCTGCTCGCTTCCAGCCGCTTTCCGGTTATTAAAGTGGATCATTGGGAACAAATTAAAGGGGAGAACATTTTTTGAGTAAACTGTCCCTTTAAGCGTGGACTATAGAGACTATGGGGCCGATTTATAAAGGGCCATATTCAACCTAATGCTGCTGTTTCCGCACGAGCCTTCAGGCTCGCCAGAAACAGGAGTTAAGAAGCAGCCTCATAAGATCAGGTTGATTGACCCCCCCCCTGCTAGCAGCTTTTGCAATGTTAAATACCGACAGCGTATGCTGTCGACATTCATCGATGTCTGGCGGACATGATACGCTACAGCAAATCATGTCCGCTAGGCATTGATAAATCGGCCCCTATGTCTCCAATAGCGCTCCTGAGGATAGTGCACCTAGGGATAGCACTGTGGAAGCTGTTTTGGATACCTGCGCTACACGGCTCAGCCCAGTGCTGCCTGATGAACCAGACTTAGGATTTAGTACACACAGACTTATTAGTGCAGCAGGCCATGCCATAAAACTAGCATTTGATGATTGGTAGCTACATTTATCCATCAATCAGCAAGTGCTATCCATGTTCTGAACCAAACATGGGCCGACTCTTAAGCTTTACATTCCTATTTCTCAAATAAACATAGCAAGAAATTGAAGAAAAATTGATAATAGGAGTAAAGTAAAAAGTTGCTTAAAATTGCATTCGCTATCTGAATCGTAAATGAAAAAATGTGGGTTTAATATTCCTTTAATAGACCATTTAACTACAGAGACTTTTAATGTTTTAGGCGAAAGAAAGATTAAAAAAAATAAATAAATAAAGGGACACTGAACCCAAAATTTTTCTTTCGTGACTCAGAGCATGAAATTTTAAGCAACTTTCTAATTTACTCCTATTATCAAATGTTCTTCATTCTCTTGGTATCTTTATTTGAAATGCAAGAATGTAAGTTTAGATGCCGGCCCATTTTTGGTGAACAACCTGAGTTGTCCTTGCTGATTGGTGGATAAATTCATCCACCAATAAAAAAGTGCTATCCAGAGTTCTGAACCCCAAAAAAGCTTAGATGCCTTCTTTTTCAAATAAAGATAGCAAGAGAACAAAGAAAAATTGATAATAGGAGTAAATGAGAAAGTTGCTTTAACCCTTTGTGTGCTAAGCACTTTCCCACCTGGGTGCTAAGAGGTTTTAATGTTTTTTATTTTTTATTTTCTATTTTTTAAACATTTTTTTAACTTTTTTATTATTTTTTTCAGACCCCCAAGACTTACACTATTGGAAAGGTGAGGCGATTACCTTTCCAATGGTGTGTCTTGGGGGTCTGTAGCTGCTTAGATGCCTTAGATACAGGCTTCTAAGCAGCATGCCCCCTGCTCCTATACTTAACATTAAGTATAAATAAAGTTGCATGATGACGTTATTGCGCATGACGTCACCACGCAAAATGGGAAGCCCCGGCGATGCCTGTCACTATGCAGGCACGATCGCCGGGTAGGAGTGGGTGGGAGCCCCCAGATCTCCCTCAAGGTGGGAGAGTGCTAGTGACGGCTCTGAGCCGTCATTAGCACCAGAGTGGGAAACTCTGTGACGACTCAGAACCGTCATTAGCACTCAAAGGGTTAAATTGCATGCTCTATCTGAATCATGAAAGAAAAAAATTGGGTTTAGTGTCCCTTTAAGAAAAATTGTGTCTTTTTTATTAAGGCTTTTGACATCTTTACTCAGAAGCAAATCCTTTCACCCTTATTAGGCGGGTGTATGAGAATTTATGAGAATAGTCTTTTAGCGTTAATGCTGCATTTCTGATAATAAAATATATGTCACTGCTGTAATCTTTTCTTCTGTTTTGTGTATATGGTATTTGTAAAAAAAAAAAATATTAAATAACATAGCAAATAATTATTTATTTGTATAGTGCCGCAAAATTCCGTAGTCCTAGTTGTCTTAAATGTACAAAATTAGTCACAGCTTAGGCAGCTTAAGAATTTGGGGCATATGTATCAAGCTCCGTATGGAGCTTGATGCCCCGTGTTTCTGGCGAGCCTGCAGGCTTGCCAGAAACAGCAGTTATGAAGCAGCGGTCACAAAGACCGCTACTCCATAACCTGTCCGCCTGCTCTAAGCAGGCGGACAGACATCGCCGGAAATCAACCCAATCGAGTATGATCGGGTTGATTGACACCCCCCTGCTGGCGGCCTATTGGCCGCGAGTCTGCAGGGGGCGGCGTTGCACCAGCAGCTCTTGTGAGCTGCTGGTGCAATGCAGAATACGGCGAGCGTATTGCTCGCGGTATTCAGCGAGGTCTTGCGGACCTGATCCGCAGTGTCGGATCAGGTCCGCCAGACCTTAATAACTAGAAGCCTTTATATTCAATGTTCATGATCTGGGCATGTAGAACCATTGGGCTCAAGCAGATCCAAATTTACATTTTAAAGAATGAATTGACTTAAATGAAGTATTCTTGCATTTAAGAGAGGGCATTTTAATATAGCTTTGTATTGTTTTTTTGAAAAACAGATGTTCCTGTCCTGAAAAATAAGCACTTGTTTTATGCTTGTAGGGTGTGCCACTATCTACCAATAGAGCTGTGGGAATCTCTCTTATTAGCCAATGAGCTTGTATACTACACTTCCTCAAAAGCAGCTTTAAAGGGTCATTTTAGTGAAAAATGTACATGATCTAAATTGTTAGAGCATGTAATTTTAGCACTACTGGCCCTGCAAGTCTATGGAGTAAATTTATCATATGCTGTGCGGACATGATTCTCTGTAGCAAATCATGTCTGCCTGACATCGCTAAATGCTGACATCTTGTGAAATGCTTGTGCAATGCCGCCCCCTGCTCACCGTTGGCCAATCGGCCACTAGTAGGGTGTGTCAATCATCCCGATCGGATCGAGATGATTTCAGTCCGCCATCTAAAAGGTGGCGGAGAAGATAAGGAGCAGTGGTCTTACGACCGCTGCTTCTTAACTTATGTTTCGAGTGCTTGTTAAATCTACCCCTATGTGTTATCCTTACAAATAAGTTAAACACATAGTTCAAGTCTTGCTTTGGAGGTGCAGACAGCTTGTGGTCTGGTGATTGCTGGTGATGATTGGCTCATAGGCTATAATAAAAAAGGTGAAGAAGGTAGCACTCTCAGTGTAGAGAAAACACATTTATTAGAGCAACGTTTCGGGGCTGTCTGCCCCTTTCTCAAGCTGACATACATTAAACGGTGAACACAATCCACAGGCTGCAAGGGGGCGTGTGCTAAAGTGGCATCACACTGGTATCCTAATTAGCTTAACTTAAAGGCACAGGCTTACATATTTTAACCCTAGCTAGCCATTATTAAGAATTGGACCTCAAAAATAAAAAATAACTAAAAATAAAAAACAGAGAAAATAGTATACGCTCGCATAGAGTACCTAAACTGTAAATCTTTATGTAATGTCAAATATATTCCTTATATTAAGAGCATTAAATCAAATTCTCTATTGAGGCCCCTTGGATACATGGTATCTAGGGTCCAAATCCATTTTGCTTCTTTGTATAAGAGTTCCTTCATCCTGTCACCCCATATTTTTTAGAAATAATAATATTAAACTTGTGTTGGCAAAAGCGGTCCTTGACCTTTTGTGTGGTCTCGGCTACATAAAGTAGGCCACATGGGCATTTCAGGGCATACACTACGTATGTAGAGTTACATGTGAAGTAACCTGGGATTTTAAACTTCTTTCCAGTGTAGGGGTGTGATATTTCTCCTCCCTTGATCACGCTATTACATTGGGCGCATCCTAAGCATGGGTAAGTCCCATTTTGTGGAACACAAAAAAATTTTCTTGGGTAACCTCCTCCACTAATCACTGTCTTGTGAGCATGTACTAAACTCTTACCCATTGTGTTGCCTTTGCGGTATGATGCCTTAGGGTACTAATTGAATTCTTGGATCTCTGGACAAGCTTCTTTTAACAGAAACCAATTCTTTTTTATGATGTTAGAGACTCTGTTACTCATAGTGTTAAATGTACTAACAAAGGAGATCCTAGTGGAATTATCCCCTGTGTATGTATTGGTACCAGTAGTGGGACTGGTTTGGACACTATCCAATTCTTGTGGGCTATAACCTCTTTTCACAAACTTCTCCACCATCTGTCCTGATCTTTCCTGGCACTTCTCAGGGTCTGAGACTATTCTGTTGACTCATATTAGCTGCGACTTGGGAACACTTTTAAATACCATGGGGGAGATGGAAGCTGGAAGCTGTACAACAATGTGTTTCGATCGGTTGGCTTTGTATATAAATCAGTCTCCAACCTATCCTGATTTTTATACACCACAGTGTCAAGGAATTCAATGTTACTCTTACTTATTTTAGTACTGAATTTTAAGAAGGGAACCTCTCTTTCCATATCATTTTTTGAAAGAATCAAATGCTCAGGGGTGCCCGCCACAAGATGAACAGGTCATCAATGTAGAGGACCCACCCCAAGTAATATTCCCTGAATAGTGGATGTGTGTATATGTACTTTTTCTCTATCATATTCATCACAAGACAGGAGTATGGCGTATGATGGGGCCACATTGGACTCATAGGCTATGTCTGGAGGTCTTTGCAGGGGTTAAACACATAGGGGCCGTATTATTCAGGCTTGCTGGAAACAACTAAAGACTGCTGCTCCATAACTGGTCCGCTGCCTCTGAGGCTGCGTTCTGCAATCTGCCCGTTTCTATATGATCGGACTAATTGACACCCCCTGCTAGACGATTGGCTGCAAATCTTCAGGGGGCGGCATTTCACAAGCAGTTCTGGTGAACTGCTTCTGCAATGTTAAATGATAACAGTGCATGCTGTCGGCATTCAGCGATGTCTGTCGGACATGATACACTACAGCGTATTATGTCGGACAGACATTAATAAATTGGCCCCATGGTTTCATTTCAGTGGTGGTGGTCACATTTTGGGCTATTGAGGGTGCTGGAGGTCTGTGTTAGGGACACTATGACTTGGTAAATTCCCTAATACATATAATTAATACTGGGACCCATACAGATATCAATGCTTATAAGAACTGGGGTGGTGATGTTATTAAAAAAACACTAAAGTCAAAATTAATCTTCCCAGCACAATTTTTTTATATGCACATTTTCTGAGGCACCGGCTTCTACTGAGCATGTGCAAGAATTCACAGTATATTTACAAATGTGGATTTTGTGATTGGCTGTCACATGATGCAGGGGGAAGAAAAATTGAAAAAAATGCTATCCTTTTTGTCACAGGCACCGGGCTGCAAGGGTTAAACCCCTACCCCCCTACTTCCTCACCCCTACTGTTTCTCAACGGACTTGGGCTCCTCAGAGCCACCACAATCGCTAGGAATCTTTGGGTGCTTGTTTTTGGGTTCCTACTTTGTCAGAGAAAAGCTGGTCTCCGACCGGAAAAACCCTCTTAGGCTGGCTGTGCTCCTGGAACTCCTGGTCGGCCCTCTCACAACGGACACCCGCCTAACCCCTCTCCGACTGGCCGAGCTCCTGGAACTCCCGGTCAGCCCCAGAACAGCAGGACACGCCCTAACTTTGCCCCTGGTCACCCCAGCAGCCCTTTGCCCTAGAGCACCGCTCTTTTATGGATAGGTAGCCCATAGGGAGGACAAGGGGTGGTAGAATTGCTGGAGGGGAGCTACTTGGGGGACTGGGGGTTTTGGAAACCCCTACCCCCCAATCTTTACCAGGCTGTAACTCCGTAGAGCTTTAAAATGACACCCTGGAAGTGCTGCTGCTCCACCGGGATCACCTCAAAACCGCCACCCCTGGGTACTGGGACTCTGTGGTACTGTGGCTGCTATGGAGGCCCAAGCCTGTCTGGATGGGTGGGAATGGTGGGAAAATTAACTTATCAAGATGAGTTCCTGTATAAATGTTGTGTGTTTGTCCCAATAAGGAGTTGTTCTTTGTTGCACCTAAATACTAGTAGTCTAGTTATTTGTGTGGGGATTGCTGAAATCACTTTTTCTCCGCTACACAGCGGCTGGTTCCAGGTGTTGGAAGATAGTTTCAGCGGAGCTACCCAGTCGGGGTAGTGGGTGATCTGTCACACTTTTTTTTAATAACAGACTGCACAACTTATAATTAGTTGGTACCAATATACCAGAGACAAAATATTTCTTATGCATTTTCTTTCTTTGCTAGGTGGGTCTTGCAGGGGGTGAGCATGGTATGAAGATCAGTGTATTTCCCAATTTATATAGAAAAACAATGATACCTATATAATATAAGTACCAGTGTTTATTAAAGGGACAGTCTACTCCAGAATTGTTGTTGTTTAAACAGATAGCTAATCCCTTTATTACCCATTCCTCTGTTTTGCATAACCAACACGGTTATTTTAATATACTTTTTAGCTCTGTGATTACCTTGTATCTAAGCCTTTGCAGACTGCCCCCTTATTTTAGTTCTTTTGACAGACTTGCATTTAGCCAATCAGTGCCCTCTCACTTGTAAATCCACAGGCGTAGTAACAATGTTATCTGTATGGCACACATGAACTTACGCCCTCTAGCTCTGAAAAACTGCCAAATGCATTGAAATAAGGGACGGCCTTCAAGGTTTTAGAAATTAGCATATGAGCCTACCTAGGTTTAGCTTTCAACAAAGAATACAAAGAGAACAAAGCAAATTTGATGATAAAAGTGAATTGGAAAGTTGTTTAAAATTGCATGACCTATCTGAATCATGAAAGCTTAATTTTGACTAGACTGTCCCTTTAAAGCTAATGCCAGGGGGTGGAGCCTGACTGAGCTCCTGGCAGTAGAAGTTGCAAAAGGTGGTTAAAACCTGCAACAATCAGCGCTGCGGAATCTGTTAGCGCTCTACAAATACCTGATAATAATAATAATAACAATACAAGTAGTGTTGTAATATTTAATGTTGTTTTGTGGCTGGAATTAAAACAACTATATCAATCTGTTGGACATAGCTGTGGATATAATTAACAACAGGTATTTTAGCTTTATGGTTACAAAATAATCTTGCAACCATAAAGCATAGATATTAAGAGTACTTAGTTGAATAATAAAATTAAGATTAAATCCAGAAAGGAGGAAATTTGGCTTCAGGACAATAAGGAGTTAAGCCAAAGAAATTAGATAGAATTGCTTAGGAATTGCTGCACTGAAAATTAAGCAGTTAACAATTTGGCTTTGATAAGATACAGTAAGTCCCAACTACTTATGTTTCAGTAATAACACATGTTATCAGCAAACAAAGTACAACTGGTTCTTGATAAGCAGTATTATACAGATATAACCAGATACTTCAGAGAGAAACTGCAAAGGTAAACTCTTACCGCCTGGTGCGTTTCTGAATCGCTGCTTGAAGCGAGAAGGAAATCTGGATACTAAAGACAGCCTGTGATGAAGTGCTCCGGTGTAAACAGTTGAGCAGAGGTAATAGCTTATAAGGTGGGGTAGCAGAAGCTAACAGCGGCAGTAAAGCGTTGGATCTGAGCTCCGAATAGACCTGAGTAGAGAGACTGCTAGTCTGACACATTGTGTCGGTTTAGAGCTGGGTTCCATTGTCGAGAGATTGCAGCCTTCCGGTAGGAGGAGGCAGGAGAGTGAACACAGCACGTCCTGCTATGCTCATGAGTCAAGGTTAAGCTGTAGTAAATCACAACTGAGAGGCTGCTTGTAATGAGAACCACTTGGTGGGTTACAAGCTGAATATTATGCAGAGCCACAGTAGCAGGTAGGAACAGCAACAATAATCAAGCAAAGATGTGAGTGTCACGGATACCCCAGCTACCCCGATTGGGTAGCTCCGCCAAACGGGTCCTGCTTCCTCCCTGCCGACTGCAGCTATGTAGCTGGCAAGTGACCACAGTCTGTAGCCAGTGCCACCCCTGATGCCCGACAGCACCAGTACTCAGGGTCCCAACCTTTGGCAGACTCCAGCTACCAGACTAGGTAGCTCTGTCAGAGTGTCCTTCCTCTGCCTGGAACAGGCTGCTATGTAGCCCAGGAAAAGTGATTTTAGCTGGAGCAAACCCAAATAACTAGACAGCCTAGCATTCAGGTTTAACAGGAACTGATTTTATTGAAAACATGCACTCCTTTTATACAGACAGCTCATCTTGATAAGACCCTGGACAATCCCACTATTTTCCCGCCATTCCCGCCCCTCCAGACAGCCCGGCACCTCCATAGGAGCCACAGTCCCACATAATCCCAATGCATAATGGTGGCAGTTTCGGGGTGATCCCGGTGGATCGGCGGGAGTTCCAGGAGCCTGGCCAGCCTGAGAGGGGTTAGGCAGGTGTCCGTTGTGAGGCGGCCGACCGGGAGTTCCAGGAGCCCGTCCAGCCTAGGAGGGTTTTCCTTAGCCATCTGGTATCCATGACATCTCCCCCCCTCCAGTTTGGCAGACCCGGCTAGACCCTTAACGGGTCAGCCTGGGGCTGTCCAATGGTGGCCCTCCACTTCTCGGTTGCTGAGAGAGGTTATCCCATCTCTCCTGAGCTTGGGGCATCCTGGGGGGTGCAGGGATAGTCACATAAGACAACGTCCCAA
The DNA here is from genome assembly GCF_027579735.1 of Bombina bombina. Lineage (NCBI taxonomy): Eukaryota > Metazoa > Chordata > Amphibia > Anura > Bombinatoridae > Bombina > Bombina bombina. Next base: position 462,809,472 of record NC_069503.1, read on the forward strand.
ACAAGTTTTCTAAGGTCGGCTCCAAAACAATTGCTGTCCCACAAGTTCTAGTCCTTAAGTTCTATGGCCACACTGCCTCTCTCTGTGACACTCTGTGACACAGTTAAACGATAAAAGTGTATATCCTACGCAGATAACAGAAGGGAAAGGGGATATGAAATACCTCTGGCTCTCCTCAGCGGGTCCCTAGTGTACCCAATATGAAAGTAGAAAATAGATGGGGGTGGAGGTGAGCGCCAAAAAAGGCTGAGGTAGGGAATGGGGACACCTGTTAGACTGATAGAGCGGTGTCCACAATGTAGGTTCTCTTGTTGACGTTGGTGGAATCGATGTACAAATAGTATAATAACTATAAATTAGTTGTAAACTTTAAGAATGTATATCAATGTTTAATCCACACAAAAATGTTAAAATATCTCAGATCTACTTAAAAACATACACAGTCCTAAAAATAGAAATAAAAATAACAATCATATAAAATCATGGATCCATGTTACAATAAAATAAATGCAAAAAATGGGAATGCACAATAAAAACCTTTTTGCAATAATTGATCTTATAGACCAAGTATCCTAATTAGGCCACGTGTCCTAATTGGAGTAGTTTATTTAGAAACAGTCCAGATGGTGGTAAATGTTCTTATGGTTATATTTGTCCAATTAAATCACAATATGGCAAAAAAAAAATTAGTGTCTCTGTCCGTGACCAATTCTGAAATAATTCCAAAGCAGTGTGTGTCCTGTGCCTGAAATGGTGAGAAAATGGAAAATCCAAAAATGTGTGATCACTTAATGTGAAAAAAAGGGGAAAAAAAATGTAGAAAAAATGTAGAAAAATGTAGAAAAAATGTGTAACCTTGCAAAAAATGTGAGAATCCTCCAGTTTATGTGGCAAAAAGTGAGTATTCAAGGTGATTAAAAAAGTGTCCAATGTGATATAGTGATTTCTGTGCAATGAAGTTGTAGCTCAGTATGATCCAATCAAAAACCAAATAACATTGTGCAAAAACCTGTAAAGAAAACAAACAATACTATAATATATACAAACTGTTAAGTGGGTATATCAGTATTATGCTTACTCAAATCAGTCGACGCGTTTCGGCCATGTACTCCTGGCCTTTATCAAGACTAACATTGTGAGTAAGCTGAGAGAATTTATAGGAGCTGTTGCTAATGTTTGGGCGCCAAAAAGCTAGTAGGCCACGCCCCCTTCCTGTTAGGTGCATTGTGGGTATGGGCAAAAGTTTAGTTTTAAAATGTACTCTTAAAAGATCAAAATATTAATTTATGAGTCTTAACTATTATTGTGTTCTTGGGGCCATTTCAATTTGGGCTATTTGCTTTGTCTATGTGCCCTTAGTTGGCATCCTAAGTATGATAAATTTGTATTCCACCTACACTTCCGGTTTCGCTAGTGTTTGTCATGTTTACTTCCGGTTTTTCTAATGTTGGCTCATATCCTGTGGGTTAGTGATGCTATCATACTTCGATAGCTATCTATTTAGGTATTGACCTAACTCCCTTTGTATATCATATGGCGACTACTTTATCTTTTAGCTAAAGCTGCCTTTACTTTCATTCTTTCTCTTTATTACCTCTGTTCGGCACATATTTATTCTTCCGGTTAGCGCATATTAGCACTTCCGGTTTCGCTATGTCATAGCACTTCCGGTTTCTGTTGTTTTCCGGTATCGTGATTGTCTAATACTTCCGGTTTCGATAGGTTACACTACCACACAGAGACTAATGTGAGAATAAATCTAAGCTGCCTATTAATAAGTGCTGGATATATGGCGGTATGTTTGGGTACATGAGTGAATATTGTGATGTAACCAAATCCAAGTACCTATGGTATAGTTTGTGTTACCATACTCAGACTCGAGTAAATTAGTAAAACAATTTTAAATTATTTAAAATAATTTAAAATAAAATAATATAAGATAATTAAAATATTAAAATAATCTAAATAATCCAAAATACAGTTCACCAAAAATACAATAAAAATACAATCGGGTTACATGGAATAAGATAAAATAAAATGAAATCAGGATAACACTGATACTAATAGAATGCCATATGGAACTGGCTATACAATGAATACCTCCTAAAATCAGAGTGACAGTAGTACAAATAACTGCTCAAGCTCATATTTCAACAGAATGCCAAATCAAAAATGGTTTCAAATTGCTTAAAATATGTTCAAACTTCTTAAAATACCCCAAACTTTTCTAAAAGCTTTTAGAATATTTTTAAAATACAAAATCCCAGAATTATTATAATCCTCATTGTATTAGTATTTAAAATTAATATTATAATTAAAACTTTAAACATAACATGATTGTAAAACCAGATAGGACCATATAATGTAGACACTAGATGGGGCCAATGTGTGGGATGCTTCAATAATGGGAGAGGACTGGGAAGACAGTGGAGGTCTCTTTTCTATTACGCACATAGGTAAGTAAACCCGTCTTATAGAAGGGAATCCATGCTATCAGTATACCTACACTTGTCAGGTGGAAAAGACCTGATAGGATCTATGTTTCTGGGTGAGGTGGATAGAAGTGAGCTGTGATTTGATGGAGCATAGGTGACTCTATTAATCAATGATTAAACTCTATTTTGTGAGGCTGAATAAGTGCGAGAGGTCTTCCCTATTATTCAGACCCTTTGGGTACAAACTGTTCAGTGAGAAAATCCATTTGGACTCGTGTAAGAGTAATTTTTGTTCGTGGTTACCCCCTCTCCAATTTTTTCTCACTATTTCTATTCCACAGAATTTCATATCTCTGATGTTTCCTCCATGTTTTATTGTAAAGTGTTTGTATAGTGCTGTATCTATTCTTTTTTTCTCTATACATAGTATGTGCTCCCTCATTCTGTCTTTCAATTGTCTGGAAGTTTGTCCTACATATTGTAATTTGCATGGACATTCAATAAGATATATGACATTATGGTCTCCACATCTTATTAGATCGTTGATCATAAATTTTTCCTTCATATGTGCAGATGAGAATGAGGTTGTTTTCCAGCCATTTCTGCACGCTTTACAATTCGGGCACGGGAAAAAACCTTTTATCTTCTTGTTATATTGACCTACCACTGCACCCATTTTCTGTTTAGGAACACTCGGTGCCAGTCTGTTCTTTAAATTGTTTGTTTTCCTGTAAATAAATTTCGGGTGTGGCATTAGTAATTCTCCCAAGACATCATCGTCTTTTAAAAGTGGCCAGTGCTTTCTGTAGATCTTCTCTATGATGTGTTTGTTTTCACAGTATTCTGTGATAAGCGGGACATCTATACTGTCTTCGGATGTCACTGTCCTCTCTCTGGTTTTATATTTTAGGAGGGTTTTTCTATCAATGGCTTTGACTTCTTTGATTTTTTCTTCCAGTAATGTCTCTTTATATCCTCTGTCGATAAATCTTTGTTTTAGTACCTGGGTTTGTTCTTCCCACTTTGTCGGATCCGAGCAGTTCTTTTTAAGCCTCAAGAGTTGTCCCTTGGGGATGTTTTCCTTCCAAGCTTTGTGGTGGCAGCTTTCGTTATGAATGTAATTGTTACAGTCAACCTCCTTGAAGAAGGTCGAAGTAACAAATTGACCATTCTCTATATCTATTTTGAGATCCAGGAAGTGTATAGACTTTCTATTGCATTCATAGGTGAATTTCAGATTTTTTGTATTCATATTCATAACTTCTATGGTGTAATGCAAATCCTCCATAGAACCCTTCCAGATGAGAAAAATGTCATCAATGTATCTTACGTAGAGGACCAGGTCCGCGCTCGCTGGGCATGATTCCCAGAAGATTTGCTCCCACTGGCCCATGTAGAGATTAGCATAGCTTGGCGCGAACCTGGTCCCCATCGCTGTTCCACATTGTTGATGATAAAACTTCTTGTCATGATTAAAATAGTTGTGGGTTAAAATATAATAAATACTGTCTAAAACAAAAGTGCATTGTGCTTCAGGGATACATGAATCTTTAGAGAGAAAGAACTTTACAGCTTCGATGCCTCCTTCATGTGGTATACTCGTATATAGCGAAACTACATCGCAGGTTGCCATAATAAACGATTCTTCCCATTTCAGATTTTCCAGTATTGTCAGAATCTGTGTGGAGTCCTTCAGATAGGATGGAAGATTGGTAACCTGTTTTTGAAGGATCTTGTCTACATATTCTGACATATTACTTGATATCGACCCAATTCCTGAGATAATCGGTCTTCCTGGAGGGTTGACCACCGATTTATGTATCTTGGGAAGTTGGTAAAACACTGGGGTAATGGGGTATTTGACCATAATGTAGTTAAATTCTTTCTGATTAAGTATCCCCAGTGTTTTCGCTTTGGTGGTCAGGTCTTCCAAGTCCTTTGTGAATTTGCCAATTGGGTCACTTAGTAACCTCTTGTATGTTTTGGAGTCACTCAGAATTCTATTGCACTCTTCCTCATATTTGTACTTATCCATCACAACGATAGCTCCACCTTTATCGGCAGGTTTAATGGTTAGTTGATGGTCTTTCTCAAGCTTTTTGATAGTGCTCATCTGGGATCTGGATAGGTTGAAACGTACTTTTTTGAGTCTATTCTCACTTAGTTTCCTGATGTCATTACAGACATTCGTTTCAAAAGTTTCAATAGCAGTCCCTTTACTTCCTACCGGATAAAAGGTGGATTTCGGTCTTAGACCTGTGTGTAAGAATTGGTCATTTTCAACTGAAGCTGTGTAATTGCGTTCAATTGGAGACTTGAGGAAGTAACGTTTCAGTGTTAACTTCCTCACGAATTCTTTCGTACTAGTGAACGCCTGAAATTTGTTCAGGCAATTTGTTGGTGCGAAACTTAAGCCATGAGATAAAATTGCTTCTTCTTGTCTGGTTAGTTCTCTCGAACTTAGATTATATATACCCTTAGTCACCTTCTTTGTGACTGGAGGGTCAGTATGCGAAGTGTGAGGGATCACTTTGTGTGTGCTCGTTTCTTCCGTTTCTTCCGTTGATTTTATTATTTTTAGTTTCTTTAGTGATGTCCCGCTTCTCTTTCCTCTGCGGGTCTTCTTTTTAGTTGTGTGGTAGTTTCCTGGTCTTCCGAATCTGTGTTTTTCCTTTTTCTCTGTATTTTTTCTTTTACTCTTGGAGGTAGGGGATTTTCCCCTAAAAAAGCTGGCTCTGAGGTAGAGGCTGGCATGTTTCCTACTTTTGTAGTATATGTCACTGTGTCGTATCCTTCTTGTGATTTTGAGCCTTTGTTTTTTTCTTCTTGTGGTTTTGGGCCATGCATCCTAGACGTCCTTCTTTCTTTGTCTTGGTGATGGTCTCTCTGATCTGCAATGTCATGGTATCCTCCTTTTCTATTCCTGCTGTGATCTGTACTTCTGTTCCGGTGGTTGTAACCGAAATTTCCTCTCGGTTCTCTCTGGTCAAAATCTCTTCTCCTGTGGTCAAACACATCATCTCTATCTTCCGGGTAAAAGTTTCTCCTATCCTCTTCATACCTTGATTGGAATCTGGGTTTATCAGATTCTCTTTCTTCATATTGATAGCGATTCACATGGTATGGTATGTGTTGATTTCCTCTATAGTGATCTGGACGGTAATAGGAATTTGAATAATAATTTCGTTTATTTTCATATGGATAATATCCATTATCCCTCCTCTTTTGGTGATACTGGTTATGGCCATAGGTGTTCTGATAGTGGCTACGCCTTTCATATTGCCAGGCGGGTCTGTCCCAATTATCACGGTTTCTTCTTGAAATTGTACATTGTATGAATCTTTTCTTGTCTTATGTCGGTATGGTTCTTGGTAATTCATATTCGATTTATTATGCTTATACGGTTGTTTTTTGCCGTATTTTACTACGTTCCATCCATTTCCTATGTCATTGTCCACATTATTTCTCGCTTGGTGTGATGTGTTCTCCTTCGATTTTGTAATCTGAGATGGTGTGTCTGACTGGGCTTCAGTGGGATCTGTTCTCTTAGTACCCTCCAATTCTCTATTTAGCTTTTTCATCTTCTTTGCAATTATGTCTTCCCTCACTTTAGTGACTTTATTGAACATCGTATTCTTTCTTTCAGTAATCTCTTTTCCTTCTGCCTCTGTAACCTCAATGTTGTTTAGCATTGTTTCATCATCTTTAATATCTAGGTCTAAGTTCATTAAAAGAGAGCTTCTATATTCTATGATAAGCTTAATTAGATTCCTAGATGCCTCCAAAAGAATATTTGTCCATTTCTCTATATATAATGGATCTGATATTGGGAAAGCACAATCTTTGTGTATCCTCAGACCTCGGGGAATGAGGTCTAATTCTAAACATTTTTTCAAAAACGAGATTTCTGCTTTATATCTTACTTCAGTGACTAAAGATTTCTCTAAGTCTCTGAATATTGAAAGCATGTCTATTCGATCTGGGTCTGTGTCTGGTGAACTATCCGTATCAGTGCGGATATCTAAACTTATTTCTCTTCTTAATATGTGTAAATCTTCCATGTTCGGATAGGATGGGCTAGAAAGGATAGAATCTGTTCTGCTGCTGGGTATACTAACTAGGTGAATAAACAGTTAAACGATAAAAGTGTATATCCTGCGCAGATAACAGAAGGGAAAGGGGATATGAAATACCTCTGGCTCTCCTCAGCGGGTCCCTAGTGTACCCAATATGAAAGTAGAAAATAGATGGGGGTGGAGGTGAGCGCCAAAAAAGGCTGAGGTAGGGAATGGGGACACCTGTTAGACTGATAGAGCGGTGTCCACAATGTAGGTTCTCTTGTTGACGTTGGTGGAATCGATGTACAAATAGTATAATAACTATAAATTAGTTGTAAACTTTAAGAATGTATATCAATGTTTAATCCACACAAAAATGTTAAAATATCTCAGATCTACTTAAAAACATACACAGTCCTAAAAATAGAAATAAAAATAACAATCATATAAAATCATGGATCCATGTTACAATAAAATAAATGCAAAAAATGGGAATGCACAATAAAAACCTTTTTGCAATAATTGATCTTATAGTAGATCTGAGATATTTTAACATTTTTGTGTGGATTAAACATTGATATACATTCTTAAAGTTTACAACTAATTTATAGTTATTATACTATTTGTACATCGATTCCACCAACGTCAACAAGAGAACCTACATTGTGGACACCGCTCTATCAGTCTAACAGGTGTCCCCATTCCCTACCTCAGCCTTTTTTGGCGCTCACCTCCACCCCCATCTATTTTCTACTTTCATATTGGGTACACTAGGGACCCGCTGAGGAGAGCCAGAGGTATTTCATATCCCCTTTCCCTTCTGTTATCTGCGCAGGATATACACTTTTATCGTTTAACTGTTTATTCACCTAGTTAGTATACCCAGCAGCAGAACAGATTCTATCCTTTCTAGCCCATCCTATCCGAACATGGAAGATTTACACATATTAAGAAGAGAAATAAGTTTAGATATCCGCACTGATACGGATAGTTCACCAGACACAGACCCAGATCGAATAGACATGCTTTCAATATTCAGAGACTTAGAGAAATCTTTAGTCACTGAAGTAAGATATAAAGCAGAAATCTCGTTTTTGAAAAAATGTTTAGAATTAGACCTCATTCCCCGAGGTCTGAGGATACACAAAGATTGTGCTTTCCCAATATCAGATCCATTATATATAGAGAAATGGACAAATATTCTTTTGGAGGCATCTAGGAATCTAATTAAGCTTATCATAGAATATAGAAGCTCTCTTTTAATGAACTTAGACCTAGATATTAAAGATGATGAAACAATGCTAAACAACATTGAGGTTACAGAGGCAGAAGGAAAAGAGATTACTGAAAGAAAGAATACGATGTTCAATAAAGTCACTAAAGTGAGGGAAGACATAATTGCAAAGAAGATGAAAAAGCTAAATAGAGAATTGGAGGGTACTAAGAGAACAGATCCCACTGAAGCCCAGTCAGACACACCATCTCAGATTACAAAATCGAAGGAGAACACATCACACCAAGCGAGAAATAATGTGGACAACGACATAGGAAATGGATGGAACGTAGTAAAATACGGCAAAAAACAACCGTATAAGCATAATAAATCGAATATGAATTACCAAGAACCATACCGACATAAGACAAGAAAAGATTCATACAATGTACAATTTCAAGAAAGAAACCGTGATAATTGGGACAGACCCGCCTGGCAATATGAAAGGCGTAGCCACTATCAGAACACCTATGGCCATAACCAGTATCACCAAAAGAGGAGGGATAATGGATATTATCCATATGAAAATAAACGAAATTATTATTCAAATTCCTATTACCGTCCAGATCACTATAGAGGAAATCAACACATACCATACCATGTGAATCGCTATCAATATGAAGAAAGAGAATCTGATAAACCCAGATTCCAATCAAGGTATGAAGAGGATAGGAGAAACTTTTACCCGGAAGATAGAGATGATGTGTTTGACCACAGGAGAAGAGATTTTGACCAGAGAGAACCGAGAGGAAATTTCGGTTACAACCACCGGAACAGAAGTACAGATCACAGCAGGAATAGAAAAGGAGGATACCATGACATTGCAGATCAGAGAGACCATCACCAAGACAAAGAAAGAAGGATGTCTAGGATGCATGGCCCAAAACCACAAGAAGAAAAAAACAAAGGCTCAAAATCACAAGAAGGATACGACACAGTGACATATACTACAAAAGTAGGAAACATGCCAGCCTCTACCTCAGAGCCAGCTTTTTTAGGGGAAAATCCCCTACCTCCAAGAGTAAAAGAAAAAATACAGAGAAAAAGGAAAAACACAGATTCGGAAGACCAGGAAACTACCACACAACTAAAAAGAAGACCCGCAGAGGAAAGAGAAGCGGGACATCACTAAAGAAACTAAAAATAATAAAATCAACGGAAGAAACGGAAGAAACGAGCACACACAAAGTGATCCCTCACACTTCGCATACTGACCCTCCAGTCACAAAGAAGGTGACTAAGGGTATATATAATCTAAGTTCGAGAGAACTAACCAGACAAGAAGAAGCAATTTTATCTCATGGCTTAAGTTTCGCACCAACAAATTGCCTGAACAAATTTCAGGCGTTCACTAGTACGAAAGAATTCGTGAGGAAGTTAACACTGAAACGTTACTTCCTCAAGTCTCCAATTGAACGCAATTACACAGCTTCAGTTGAAAATGACCAATTCTTACACACAGGTCTAAGACCGAAATCCACCTTTTATCCGGTAGGAAGTAAAGGGACTGCTATTGAAACTTTTGAAACGAATGTCTGTAATGACATCAGGAAACTAAGTGAGAATAGACTCAAAAAAGTACATTTCAACCTATCCAGATCCCAGATGAGCACTATCAAAAAGCTTGAGAAAGACCATCAACTAACCATTAAACCTGCCGATAAAGGTGGAGCTATCGTTGTGATGGATAAGTACAAATATGAGGAAGAGTGCAATAGAATTCTGAGTGACTCCAAAACATACAAGAGGTTACTAAGTGACCCAATTGGCAAATTCACAAAGGACTTGGAAGACCTGACCACCAAAGCGAAAACACTGGGGATACTTAATCAGAAAGAATTTAACTACATTATGGTCAAATACCCCATTACCCCAGTGTTTTACCAACTTCCCAAGATACATAAATCGGTGGTCAACCCTCCAGGAAGACCGATTATCTCAGGAATTGGGTCGATATCAAGTAATATGTCAGAATATGTAGACAAGATCCTTCAAAAACAGGTTACCAATCTTCCATCCTATCTGAAGGACTCCACACAGATTCTGACAATACTGGAAAATCTGAAATGGGAAGAATCGTTTATTATGGCAACCTGCGATGTAGTTTCGCTATATACGAGTATACCACATGAAGGAGGCATCGAAGCTGTAAAGTTCTTTCTCTCTAAAGATTCATGTATCCCTGAAGCACAATGCACTTTTGTTTTAGACAGTATTTATTATATTTTAACCCACAACTATTTTAATCATGACAAGAAGTTTTATCATCAACAATGTGGAACAGCGATGGGGACCAGGTTCGCGCCAAGCTATGCTAATCTCTACATGGGCCAGTGGGAGCAAATCTTCTGGGAATCATGCCCAGCGAGCGCGGACCTGGTCCTCTACGTAAGATACATTGATGACATTTTTCTCATCTGGAAGGGTTCTATGGAGGATTTGCATTACACCATAGAAGTTATGAATATGAATACAAAAAATCTGAAATTCACCTATGAATGCAATAGAAAGTCTATACACTTCCTGGATCTCAAAATAGATATAGAGAATGGTCAATTTGTTACTTCGACCTTCTTCAAGGAGGTTGACTGTAACAATTACATTCATAACGAAAGCTGCCACCACAAAGCTTGGAAGGAAAACATCCCCAAGGGACAACTCTTGAGGCTTAAAAAGAACTGCTCGGATCCGACAAAGTGGGAAGAACAAACCCAGGTACTAAAACAAAGATTTATCGACAGAGGATATAAAGAGACATTACTGGAAGAAAAAATCAAAGAAGTCAAAGCCATTGATAGAAAAACCCTCCTAAAATATAAAACCAGAGAGAGGACAGTGACATCCGAAGACAGTATAGATGTCCCGCTTATCACAGAATACTGTGAAAACAAACACATCATAGAGAAGATCTACAGAAAGCACTGGCCACTTTTAAAAGACGATGATGTCTTGGGAGAATTACTAATGCCACACCCGAAATTTATTTACAGGAAAACAAACAATTTAAAGAACAGACTGGCACCGAGTGTTCCTAAACAGAAAATGGGTGCAGTGGTAGGTCAATATAACAAGAAGATAAAAGGTTTTTTCCCGTGCCCGAATTGTAAAGCGTGCAGAAATGGCTGGAAAACAACCTCATTCTCATCTGCACATATGAAGGAAAAATTTATGATCAACGATCTAATAAGATGTGGAGACCATAATGTCATATATCTTATTGAATGTCCATGCAAATTACAATATGTAGGACAAACTTCCAGACAATTGAAAGACAGAATGAGGGAGCACATACTATGTATAGAGAAAAAAAGAATAGATACAGCACTATACAAACACTTTACAATAAAACATGGAGGAAACATCAGAGATATGAAATTCTGTGGAATAGAAATAGTGAGAAAAAATTGGAGAGGGGGTAACCACGAACAAAAATTACTCTTACACGAGTCCAAATGGATTTTCTCACTGAACAGTTTGTACCCAAAGGGTCTGAATAATAGGGAAGACCTCTCGCACTTATTCAGCCTCACAAAATAGAGTTTAATCATTGATTAATAGAGTCACCTATGCTCCATCAAATCACAGCTCACTTCTATCCACCTCACCCAGAAACATAGATCCTATCAGGTCTTTTCCACCTGACAAGTGTAGGTATACTGATAGCATGGATTCCCTTCTATAAGACGGGTTTACTTACCTATGTGCGTAATAGAAAAGAGACCTCCACTGTCTTCCCAGTCCTCTCCCATTATTGAAGCATCCCACACATTGGCCCCATCTAGTGTCTACATTATATGGTCCTATCTGGTTTTACAATCATGTTATGTTTAAAGTTTTAATTATAATATTAATTTTAAATACTAATACAATGAGGATTATAATAATTCTGGGATTTTGTATTTTAAAAATATTCTAAAAGCTTTTAGAAAAGTTTGGGGTATTTTAAGAAGTTTGAACATATTTTAAGCAATTTGAAACCATTTTTGATTTGGCATTCTGTTGAAATATGAGCTTGAGCAGTTATTTGTACTACTGTCACTCTGATTTTAGGAGGTATTCATTGTATAGCCAGTTCCATATGGCATTCTATTAGTATCAGTGTTATCCTGATTTCATTTTATTTTATCTTATTCCATGTAACCCGATTGTATTTTTATTGTATTTTTGGTGAACTGTATTTTGGATTATTTAGATTATTTTAATATTTTAATTATCTTATATTATTTTATTTTAAATTATTTTAAATAATTTAAAATTGTTTTACTAATTTACTCGAGTCTGAGTATGGTAACACAAACTATACCATAGGTACTTGGATTTGGTTACATCACAATATTCACTCATGTACCCAAACATACCGCCATATATCCAGCACTTATTAATAGGCAGCTTAGATTTATTCTCACATTAGTCTCTGTGTGGTAGTGTAACCTATCGAAACCGGAAGTATTAGACAATCACGATACCGGAAAACAACAGAAACCGGAAGTGCTATGACATAGCGAAACCGGAAGTGCTAATATGCGCTAACCGGAAGTATAAATATGTGCCGAACAGAGGTAATAAAGAGAAAGAATGAAAGTAAAGGCAGCTTTAGCTAAAAGATAAAGTAGTCGCCATATGATATACAAAGGGAGTTAGGTCAATACCTAAATAGATAGCTATCGAAGTATGATAGCATCACTAACCCACAGGATATGAGCCAACATTAGAAAAACCGGAAGTAAACATGACAAACACTAGCGAAACCGGAAGTGTAGGTGGAATACAAATTTATCATACTTAGGATGCCAACTAAGGGCACATAGACAAAGCAAATAGCCCAAATTGAAATGGCCCCAAGAACACAATAATAGTTAAGACTCATAAATTAATATTTTGATCTTTTAAGAGTACATTTTAAAACTAAACTTTTGCCCATACCCACAATGCACCTAACAGGAAGGGGGCGTGGCCTACTAGCTTTTTGGCGCCCAAACATTAGCAACAGCTCCTATAAATTCTCTCAGCTTACTCACAATGTTAGTCTTGATAAAGGCCAGGAGTACATGGCCGAAACGCGTCGACTGATTTGAGTAAGCATAATACTGATATACCCACTTAACAGTTTGTATATATTATAGTATTGTTTGTTTTCTTTACAGGTTTTTGCACAATGTTATTTGGTTTTTGATTGGATCATACTGAGCTACAACTTCATTGCACAGAAATCACTATATCGCATTGGACACTTTTTTAATCACCTTGAATACTCACTTTTTGCCACATAAACTGGAGGATTCTCACATTTTTTGCAAGGTTACACATTTTTTCTACATTTTTCTACATTTTTTCTACATTTTTTTTCCCCTTTTTTTCACATTAAGTGATCACACATTTTTGGATTTTCCATTTTCTCACCATTTCAGGCACAGGACACACACTGCTTTGGAATTATTTCAGAATTGGTCACGGACAGAGACACTAATTTTTTTTTTGCCATATTGTGATTTAATTGGACAAATATAACCATAAGAACATTTACCACCATCTGGACTGTTTCTAAATAAACTACTCCAATTAGGACACGTGGCCTAATTAGGATACTTGGTCTATAAGATCAATTATTGCAAAAAGGTTTTTATTGTGCATTCCCATTTTTTGCATTTATTTTATTGTAACATGGATCCATGATTTTATATGATTGTTATTTTTATTTCTATTTTTAGGACTGTGTATGTTTTTAAGTAGATCTGAGATATTTTAACTTTTTTGTGTGGATTAAACATTGATATACATTCTTAAAGTTTACAACTAATTTATAGTTATTATACTATTTGTACATCGATTCCACCAACGTCAACAAGAGAACCTACATTGTGGACACCGCTCTATCAGTCTAACAGGTGTCCCCATTCCCTACCTCAGCCTTTTTTGGCGCTCACCTCCACCCCCATCTACACTCTGTGACACACCCACAAACAAAGCTAGTGCCGGTTTCCCAGCTGTATTCCCATCCCAGACCAGAGGGGGAGGTTGCTCCTTGGTGGGGCAGGTAAAGCTCGGGTGACCAAACTTGTGGCACCAACTGAATACACTTTTATCCTCCTTGCCCAATGCAACGCCTGCCCCCTGTGAGAAATACTCCGGGACAAGAAAAGGGTAGAGACCCTGCCAAGCTACTGAGGGGAGATTCCGTCTGTCATTTCTCCCGAGAAGGAGATCTACCGCTGGGGAGGGAGGTCTGCTACTTTCGCTCCATGGGAAACTGTGCTGCCGCTGGGGAGAGAGACCAACTGTCTCCTCTCCCAGAAAGGGATTCGGCCGCTGGGAAAAGATATCGATACCGATCTCTCCCTGCAAGGGTTTCTCTGTAAGGGGAGGGAGGATGGCTCTGTCACTGGGGAGAGAGACCGACTGTCTCCTCTCCCGGCTCCTGGCTCTGTCGCTGGAGAGAGAGACCGACTGTCTCCTCACCCAGGAAGGGGTTCTGTTTACGGGGAGGGAGGATTACTATCTCCACTCCCAGGGGATGGCTCTGCTGTTGGGGAGAGAGACCGACTGTCTCCAGTCTCCCGGCTCCTGGCTCTGCCGCTGGGGAGAGAGACCGACTGTCTCCTCTCCTGGGAAGGGGTTCTGTTTACGGGGAGGGAGGACGACTACCTTCGCTCCCAGGGGATGGCTCTACCACTGGGGAGAGAGACCGACTGTCTCCTCTCCTGGCTCTGCCACTGGGGAGAGAGACCAACTGTCTCCTCTCCTGGGAAGGGGTTCTGTTTATGGGGAGGGAGGACGACTACCTCCGCTCCTAGGGGATGGCTCTGCCACTGGGGAGAGAGACCGACTGTCTCTTCTCCTGGCTCTGCCACTGGGGAGAGAGACCGACTGTCTCCACTCCCGGGAAGGGGTTCTGTTGCTGGGTAGAGTTATTGACATCCATCTCTACCTGCAAGGGGTTCTCTGTAAGGGGAGGGAGGACGACTACCTCCACTCCCAGGTTTCCTGGAGCTGTTACAGGTGCTGGGCAGAGGCCGGCGGCTCTCTGCCCTGTTGTCAGCACTTCTTCTGGGGTGGCTCCCTTGTCCAAGTCTATAAGCTCAGAGCCAGACTGCTGATCAGGGTCCAGCAGCCCTGATTCCCTTTCTCTTTGCTGCCACTCCTCCACAGTCAAGCTCCATGAATCCCAGAGGGCTGCACCCCAGATCTGTATGCCCCTGACATGCTGCTTAGCGAGATCCAGCAGCCTCTCGTATTCCTTGACCAGTGCCTCTTCCTGGTCAATTATAAAATCCGGATTATCCAGCAGCCAAGTCTCCTCCAAGAGATCCAGCAGTTCCTCTTGGAGCCCAGAGATATCCTCCAGACCCTGGTCTGTCTCGCTCCCAAACTATGGGTGCTCTGTCCTTTTCGTAAATAACAATCCAGGGCCGCCAAAGCCAAAGCCCTCTGTGGAGGATCCTTCCTCCAGCCATGGCTACGCTTGCATAGCGAGCCATTTCAGGTCTCAATAGCGGTCCTCCACCCACATCTCTTGCTGGATCAGTCTATGTAGAACAGCTAGCCATTCCTTCTTTGGCTGTTCTCCCAGGAAAGGCAGTATCATGGTCCACCATACCCAAAATCTTGTGTCATTCGTTGGGAGGTCCTTTCCATTTTCCTGCTCCTGTTGCAGAGCCTCCCACCAAAGGTCTCGGAGGGCAAGGTTCCTCCATGTCAGAACGTCTTGTTCCGAACAAGGATCTTTTTTTCCGGTCAGCATCTTTTGTACTCTCCTTAGGAACTCTGCCTCCATATTTACCGGCTACTGTGGTACGTCTCCTCTGTCAGCCGGAACCTTGTAAAAGAAGCAAATCCCACCCCTGTCAGCCAATGTGACAGATACCCCAGCTACCCCGATTGGGTAGCTCCGCCAAACGGGTCCTGCTTCCTCCCTGCCAACTGCAGCTATGTAGCTGGCAAGTGACCACAGTCTGTAGCCACCCCTGATGCCCGACAGCACCAGTACTCAGGGTCCCACCCTGTGGCAGACTCCAGCTACCAGACTAGGTAGCTCTGTCAGAGTGTCCTTCCTCTGCCTGGAACAGGCTGCTATGTAGCCCAGGAAAAGTGATTTTAGCTGGAGCAAACCCAAATAACTAGACAGCCTAGCATTCAAGTTTAACAGGAACTGATTTTATTGAAAACTTGCACTCCTTTTATACAGACAGCTCATCTTGATAAGACCCTGGACAATCCCACTATTTTCCCGCCATTCCCGCCCCTCCAGACAGCCCGGCACCTCCATAGGAGCCACAGTCCTACATAATCCCAATACATATTGGTGGCAGTTTCGGGGTGATCCCGGTGGAGCGGCGGGAGTTCCAGGAGCCTGGCCAGCCTGAGAGGGGTTAGGCGGGTGTCCGTTGTGAGGCGGCCGACCGGGAGTTCCAGGAGCCCGGCCAGCCTAGGAGGGTTTTCCTGGTCATAAACCAACTCTTCTCTGAACACAAAAACAAGCCAAAACAAAGCAAAAAACAGCTTCCAGAGATGGTGGTTGCTCTGAAGAGCTATACACTTGCTTTTGACTGCAGAGAGTGATATGGGAAGAGATAGATTCAGTGACTTTCTGCAAATCGTTACACCACCCCATCATGTCGGCCAGAAAAATAAACAAATTGGGGAACAAAAATACTAAAACCACGAATGTGGAAACTTTTTTTAAATCCAATAGGAATAACAAACCCCCAGATATTGTTGAAATGGATGGGGAAGACGAAGCTGACCCGGCAACAACCATGCAGAACTCGCAATCAGACCAAAATTTGGCGACAAAGACTGATCTACAACATTTTGTGTCCAAACAAGATATCTCGATGAGCTTTGAAAAACTTTGGAATAAGATTTATAACCTACACTCTTCTGTAACAGCTAGTTTAAAAGATATAACCTAAGTCTTGAGGAATTTTGTCTGCTCTGCTGTTCCAATTGGTCTCTTGGTTGATAGATAAATACCCCAAGATGATTACTTCTTTTCCTTTTGTCTTCTAAAATGCTGTTTATGGTGTAGACACTCAGGTGAGAAAACTCCATTTAGTTCCTTCTTAAAACTTTCTTTCACCTGCAGAACTGGTTTGTGCAGCAAATTTAAATTCAATTTACCTCAGATATACCTCTCATATGTTTGATGTTAAATATACTTTTGTATATCGCTAGATTAAGATCTTATACTTCAGATAGTCTTACTCTCATTTGACCTCCTCCTCGCCTCTCCTCCCTCTCATCTCTTTTTCCCTCTCCTCTCCCTCATATTTTTCACAGGAAAGAAATGTATCTGCCACCTACTTTCTGTTTCCTTTATCTAACTTTCTCTCTCTCCCCCTCAATGAAACAGTCAAGTCTAAGACTATGTTGTAATATATTTTTTTTATTATTGTTGGTTATTTTTATTGTTATTATGTCATACAATATCACTTACTTATGTGGATATCAGTGATTAACCTAAAATCAAGATGTATTTATTTGGAAACCAGAAGCACTACTTAAGAGCTCAGGTTAGGCCTAAATAAATCATATTCCCACATACTATTGAAGCTAATCCTACTCAAGGATACTATACACTTATGAAACCCTTCATTCAGAAACCCTTATGACCTCCCCGAATATCATACTACTCTCACATAAAGTGAGAGGTTTTAACTCAGATATTAAGAGACACACTGCCCTAACTCAGTACAAGTGCTTGCGTGCAAACATCATTTACTTACAAGAAACCCATTTCACTAAATATTGGACCAAAGATTTTCCACACCATTATCATACCATATCAGAAGGGGGGAAAAAGGGGAGTCTCCATATTTATCCATTCATCATTACAATTCGTTCACAAGGAGACAATTACAGACAAGGAGAGTAGATATATTTTTGTCCTTGGCCAGATACAGGGAATAGATACTCTCTTTTTTAACATTTATGCTCCAAATGAGGGACAACATACTTTATTCCCTAATATTATACACCTACTAACAGGCTGGTCTAAATGGAGGATTCTTCTAGCTGGAGATTTTACCATAGACATTTAAAATCTTAGGTATAATTCCCATCAAAAACTATCCAAAAAGAAACATAGACTAAGCTCTAAAGCTAAAGAAATTATGGGTTTACTATCACCTCTCTCCCTCATAGATACTTGGAAGACACTACACGGGTTGACATCAGACACCACATTTTACTCAGCTCCTCACAATATATACTCCAAAATAGATGATGTATTGTCCCTTGTGTGTGGTCTGACCATTCTATTTCAATAGTTAAACTAGGGAATATGAGTGACCCAAAGAGAATCCCTTCTAGGACATTCGACCCTTCATGTCTAAAAAATAAAGTCACACATTCCAACTTGCTTAAAGCTTTGGGAGAGTACTGACAAATTAATCGAAATTCAACTAACAATCCAATTTTAGTTTGGGCAGCTCACAAGACGGTGGTTAGGGGCATTCTTATTAAGGAGAAGTTGATATTTAAAAAAAAGATTAATTCACTTATCAAACAATTACAAGTGGAGATAATGATGCTAGAAAAGGAACATAAAAGAACACTATCTAAGCTAGTTTTCCAGACACTCCAAAATAATAGACAAACTTTAGCTTCATATCTTAATGAACAATCCATAAAACTTGCTCATAGACTAAAACTAACTACTTTATTTATGCTAACAAACCGGACAGATATCTAGCTAAGAAAATTAGAGATTCCTATCAATCCTTATCTATCACTTTGATACAAAAATGCATCAGGTACTAATATATCTAACCCGCAAGAAATAGTAGACTCATTCGCCCAATATTATGGTGCCCTATATGATGGAGCAAAAGTAACCCATTCAGAGGAGACACAAATAAATTTGTGTTCCTTCTTAGAAAAAAACAAATTGAGTAGTTTAACAGAAGTGGATCGGGAATTCTTAAACTAAAAAATTACGCATGCAGAAATTGTTTCTGTCATTAAGGATTTGAAACCAGGGAAATCTCCAGGACCCAATTTCTTCCCTTGAAAATATTATAGACTTTTTAAAACTACTCTAATACCCCATCTAATTACATTTTCCAACCATATAATGGAGGGAAAAGATATTCCTACAGAACTGATTAAAGCAAAGATAGTAGTTATCCCAAAATCAGGGGAAAATCCCAAGTTTTGCTCCAGCTACAGACCCATATCACTAATAAATCAAGATCTTAAAAAAGTGACTAAAATCCTGGCAAATAGGCTTAAGCTTATCCTTCCGACAATTATTCATCCAGATCAGGTTGGATTCATCCTGAATAGGGAGGCCCCAGACAACATAAGGAGGATGATCTCAGTTATTGATTACCTAGAAGACAGAAAGATGCCTTCTCTGTTTCTATCCCTGAACGAAGAGAAGGCATTTAATAGGGTTTACTGGAATTATATGTGAACGGTTTTTAAAAAAATGAGATTCAAAGGATCTTTCTTGACAGCTATTAAAAATATTTATTCTACTCCCCGAGCTCATGTTAGAGCGATAGGCTACCAATCTAAAAATTTTGCAATATTGAATGGCACAAGACAGGGTTGTCCGCTCTCTCCTCTACTCTTCACCATCTGCATTGAGCCCCTGGAAATCTCAATAAGAAACTCACCAGACATTACGGGTGGGAAAATTGGGTCAATTAACCACAAAATTACACTATTTGCAGATGGCATCATACTTACCCTTACCAAGCCACTAACCTCTTTACCTAATCTATATAATACTATATAATACTATTAATATTTTTTCCATTTCGGGTTACAAGGTAAATTTGGCAAATGTGAAACCTTACCAAAACACACCATTAAAATCATTGAGGTTAATTTTGATATTAAATAGGCAAAAGTGGGAATCCAGTATCTGGGAATTAAATTAAATCCTCATTCCTCACAGCTCTACCAGACAACTTTCTCTCCATTATACAAAAAACATAATTTATGCTTACCTGATAAATTCCTTTCTTCTGTAGTGTGATCAGTCCACGGGTCATCATTACTTCTGGGATATTACTCCTCCCCAACAGGAAGTGCAAGAGGATTCACCCAGCAGAGCTGCATATAGCTCCTCCCCTCTACGTCACTCCCAGTCATTCGACCAAGGACCAACGAGAAAGGAAAAGCCAAGGGTGAAGTGGTGACTGGAGTATAAATTAAAAAATATTTACCTGCCTTAAAAACAGGGCGGGCCGTGGACTGATCACACTACAGAAGAAAGGAATTTATCAGGTAAGCATAAATTATGTTTTCTTCTGTTAAGTGTGATCAGTCCACGGGTCATCATTACTTCTGGGATACCAATACCAAAGCAAAAGTACACGGATGACGGGAGGGATAGGCAGGCTCTTTATACAGAAGGAACCACTGCCTGAAGAACCTTTCTCCCAAAAATAGCCTCCGAAGAAGCAAAAGTGTCAAATTTGTAAAATTTGGAAAAAGTATGAAGCGAAGACCAAGTTGCAGCCTTGCAAATCTGTTCAACAGAGGCCTCATTCTTGAAGGCCCAAGTGGAAGCCACAGCTCTAGTAGAATGAGCTGTAATTCTTTCAGGAGGCTGCTGTCCAGCAGTCTCATAAGCTAAACGAATTATTCTACGAAGCCAAAAAGAAAGAGAGGTAGCGGAAGCTTTTTGACCTCTCCTCTGCCCAGAGTAAATGACAAACAGAGAAGACGTTTGTCGAAATTCCTTAGTTGCCTGTAAGTAAAATTTTAGAGCACGGACTACATCCAGGTTGTGCAGTAGACGTTCCTTCTTTGAAGAAGGATTTGGGCATAAAGAAGGAACAACAATCTCTTGATTGATATTCCTGTTAGTAACTACCTTAGGTAAGAACCCAGGTTTAGTACGCAGGACTACCTTATCCGAATGAAAAATCAAATAAGGAGAATCACAATGTAAGGCTGATAATTCAGAGACTCTTCGAGCCTAGGAAATAGCCATTAAAAATAGAACTTTCCAAGATAACAACTTTATATCAATGGAATGAAGGGGTTCAAACGGAACGCCCTGTAAAACATTAAGAACAAGGTTTAAACTCCATGGTGGAGCAACAGTTTTAAACACAGGCTTAATTCTGGCCAAAGCCTGACAAAAAGCCTGGACGTCAGGAACTTCTGACAGACGTTTGTGTAACAGAATGGACAGAGCTGAGATCTGTCCCTTTAATGAACTAGCAGATAAACCCTTTTCTAAACCTTCTTGTAGAAAAGACAATATCCTAGGAATCCTAACCTTACTCCAAGAGTAACCTTTGGATTCACACCAATATAGGTATTTACGCCATATCTTATGGTAAATCTTTCTGGTAACAGGTTTCCTAGCCTGTATTAAGGTATCAATAACTGACTCAGAAAATCCACGTCTTGATAAAATCAAGCGTTCAATTTCCAAGCAGTCAGCTTCAGAGAAGTTAGATTTTGATGTTTGAAGGGACCCTGTATCAGAAGGTCCTGTTTCAGAGGTAGAGACCAAGGTGGACAGGATGACATGTCCACCAGGTCTGCATACCAAGTCCTGCGTGGCCACGCAGGTGCTATTAGAATCACTGATGCTCTCTCTTGTTTGATTCTGGCAATCAATCGAGGAAGCAACGGGAAGGGTGGAAACACGTAAGCCATCCTGAAGTCCCAAGGTGCTGTCAGAGCATCTATCAGGACTGCTCCTGGATCCCTGGATCTGGACCCGTAACGAGGAAGCTTGGCGTTCTGTCGAGACGCCATGAGATCTATCTCTGGTTTGCCCCAACGTCGAAGTATTTGGGCAAAGACCTCCGGATGAAGTTCCCACTCCCCCGGATGAAAAGTCTGACGACTTAAGAAATCCGCCTCCCAGTTCTCCACTCCCGGGATGTGGATTGCTGACAGGTGGCAAGAGTGAGACTCTGCCCAGCAAATTATCTTTGATACTTCCATCATAGCTAGGGAGCTTCTTGTCCCTCCCTGATGGTTGATGTAAGCTACAGTCGTGATGTTGTCCGACTGAAACCTGATGAACCCCCGAGTTGTGAACTGGGGCCAAGCCAGGAGGGCATTGAGAACTGCTCTCAATTCCAGAATGTTTATTGGCAGGAGACTCTCCTCCTGACTCCATTGTCCCTGAGCCTTCAGAGAATTCCAGACGGCACCCCAACCTAGAAGGCTGGCGTCTGTTGTTACAATTGTCCAGTCTGGTCGGCTGAATGGCATCCCCCTGGACAGATGTGGCCGAGAAAGCCACCATAGAAGAGAATTTCTGGTCTCTTGATCCAGATTCAGAGAAGGGGATAAGTCTGAGTAATCCCCATTCCACTGACTTAGCATGCACAGTTGCAGTGGTCTGAGGTGTAAGCGTGCAAAGGGTACTATGTCCATTGCCGCTACCATTAAGCCGATTACCTCCATGCATTGAGCCACTGACGGGTGTTGAATGGAATGAAGGGTGCGGCAAGCACTTTGAAGTCTTGTTAGCCTGTCCTCTGTCAGGTAAATCTTCATTTCTACAGAATCTATAAGAGTCCCCAGGAAGGGAACTCTTGTGAGTGGAACGAGTGAACTTTTCTTTTCGTTCACCTTCCATCCATGTGACCTTAGAAATGCCAGCACTAACTCTGTATGAGACTTGGCAGTTTGAAAGCTTGAAGCTTGTATCAGAATGTCGTCTAGGTATGGAGCTACCGAGATTCCCCGCGGTCTTAGTACCGCCAGAAGAGCACCCAGAACCTTTGTGAAGATTCTTGGAGCTGTAGCCAATCCGAATGGAAGAGCCACAAACTGGTAATGCCTGTCTAGGAAGGCAAACCTTAGGTACCGATAATGATCTTTGTGAATCGGTATGTGAAGGTAAGCATCTTTTAAATCTACAGTGGTCATGTATTGACCCTCTTGGATCATAGGTAAAATTGTCCGAATAGTCTCCATCTTGAACGATGGAACTCTTAGGAATTTGTTTAGGATCTTTAAGTCCAGGATTGGTCTGAAAGTTCCCTCTTTTTTGGGAACCACAAACAGATTTGAGTAAAACCCCTGTCCCTGTTCCGATCGTGGAACTGGATGGATTACTCCCATTAACAAGAGCTCTTGTACGCAGCGTAGAAACGCCTCTTTCTTTGTCTGGATTGTTGACAATCTTGACAGATGAAATCTCTCTCTTGGAGGAGAGTATTTGAAGTCCAGAAGGTATCCCTGAGATATTATCTCTAGCGCCCAGGGATCCTGAACATCTCTTGCCCAAGCCTGGGTGAAGAGAGAAAGTCTGCCCCCCACTAGATCCGATCCCGGATCGGGGGCCCTCAATTCATGCTGTTTTAGGGGCAGCAGCAGGTTTCCTAGTCTGCTTGCCCTTGTTCCAGGACTGGTTAGGTTTCCAGCCTTGTCTGTAGCGAGCAACAGCTCCTTCCTGTTTTGGTGCAGAGGAAGTTGATGCTGCTCCTGCTTTGAAATTACGAAAGGAACGAAAATTAGACTGTCTAGTCTTGGCTTTGGCTTTGTCCTGAGGCAGGGCATGGCCTTTACCTCCTGTAATGTCAGCGATAATCTCTTTCAACCCGGGCCCGAATAAGGTCTGCCCTTTGAAAGGTATATTAAGCAATTTAGACTTAGAAGTAACATCAGCTGACCAGGATTTTAGCCACAGCGCCCTGCGTGCCTGAATGGCGAATCCTGAATTCTTCGCCGTAAGTTTAGTAAGATGTACTACGGCCTCCGAAATGAATGAATTAGCTAGTTTAAGGACTCTAAGCCTGTCCGTAATGTCGTCCAGAGTAGCTGAACCAATGTTCTCTTCCAGAGACTCAATCCAGAATGCCGCTGCAGCCGTGATCGGCGCAATGCATGCAAGGGGTTGCAATATAAAACCTTGTTGAACAAACATTTTCTTAAGGGAACCCTCTAATTTTTTATCCATTGGATCTGAAAAAGCACAGCTATCCTCCACCGGGATAGTGGTACGCTTAGCTAAGGTAGAAACTGCTCCCTCCACCTTAGGGACCGTTTGCCATAAGTCCCTTGTGGTGGCGTCTATTGGAAACATTTTTCTAAATATCGGAGGGGGTGAGAACGGCACACCGGGTCTATCCCACTCCTTAGTAACAATTTCAGTAAGTCTCTTAGGTATAGGAAAAACCTCAGTACTCGTCGGTACCGCAAAATATTTATCCAACCTACACATTTTCTCTGGTATTGCAACTGTGTTACAATCATTCAGAGCCGCTAACACCTCCCCTAGTAATACACGGAGGTTTTCCAGTTTAAATTTAAAATTTGAAATATCTGAATCCAGTCTGTTTGGATGAGAACCGTCACCCACAGAATGAAGTTCTCCGTCCTCATGTTCTGCCACCTGTGACGCAGTGTCTGACATGGCCCTAATATTATCAGCGCACTCTGTTCTCACCCCAGAGTGATCACGCTTACCTACCTCTTAGTTCTGGTAATTTAGCCAAAACCTCAGTCATAACAGTAGCCATATCCTGTAATGTGATTTGTAATGGCCGCCCAGATGTACTCGGCGCTACAATATCACGCACCTCCCTCTGAGCGGGAGATGTAGGTACTGACACGTGAGGCGAGTTAGTCGGCATAACTCTCCCCTCGTTGTTTGGTGAAATTTGTTCAATTTGTACAGATTGACTTTTATTTAAAGTAGCATCAATACAGTTAGTACATAAATTTCTATTGGGCTCCACTTTGGCATTGCAACAAATGACACAGGTATCATCCTCTGAATCAGACATGTTTAACACACTAGCAAATAAACTTGCAACTTGGAAATACAATTCAATTAGAATAATATTAAAATGTACTGTGCCTTTAAGAAGCACAGAAGATCTATGACAGTTGAAAATTAATAAATTGAAACAGTTATAGTGTAAACAACACAACTTTAGCAAAGGTTTAATCCCATTAGCAAAGATAACAAATTCTGAAAGCAGGAAACAAATTACAGAATAAACGTTTTTTATCTCAGTCAAACTATAATTCTCACAGCTCTGCTGAGAGAAATTACCTCCCTCAAAATAAGTTTGAAGACCCCTGAGCTCTGTAGAGATGAACCGGATCATGCAGGGAATACAATGAGTTGCTGACTGAAATATTTGATGCATAGAAAAAGCGCCAAAAAACGGCCCCTGCCCCTCACACACAGCAGTGAGGGAGAACAGAAACTGTCAGAAAAACAGATTAAGCAACTGCCAAGTGGAAAAATAGTGCCCAAACATTTATTCACACAGTACCTCAGCAAATGAAAACGATTTTACATTCCAGCAAAAACGTTAAACATAATCTCTAGTTATTAAACAGCTTTATGTATTTATTACAGTGTAATTCTAGTGAAGTACCATTCCCCAGAATACTGAAGTGTAAAGTATATATACATGACATTATATCGGTATGGCAGGATTTTCTCATCAATTCCATTGTCAGAAAATAAAAACTGCTACATACCTCTATGCAGATTCATCTGCCCGCTGTCCCCTGATCTGAAGTTTACCTCACTCCTCAGATGGCCGAGAACAGCAATATGATCTTAACTACTCCGGCTAAAATCATAGCAAAACTCTGGTAGATTCTTCTTCAAACTCTGCCAGAGAGGTAATAACACACTCCGGTGCTATTTTAAAATAACAAACTTTTGATTGAAGATATAAAACTAAGTATAATCACCATAGTCCTCTCACACATCCTATCTAGTCGTTGGGTGCAAGAGAATGACTGGGAGTGACGTAGAGGGGAGGAGCTATATGCAGCTCTGCTGGGTGAATCCTCTTGCACTTCCTGTTGGGGAGGAGTAATATCCCAGAAGTAATGATGACCCGTGGACTGATCACACTTAACAGAAGAAAATTAGATCAGATATTTTCAGATGGCAAAAAAGCAAATTCTCCTGATATGGAAAGCTAGATAAAAGCACCCAAACAAGATCTAGAATCGCTCCAATCTGTACTTCACAGATTTCTTAGGGGAAAAAAACAAAACAAGCTATAATACCATTTTATACGACATAGAGAATTAGGTGGGGTGGGAGTTCCACATCTTTTTGATTATTACCAAGCTTCTAGAAAGGCCCAAATTACTATGTACAGTAGGAGGGATAGGAATATAATGTGGCCTACTTTAGGAGCCAATATGGAAGGCCTGAGTTCTCCAGAAGATTTGTTGTGGGATAGGGATGAGAGTCTGGCAGGCCATGATATATGGTCTCCAACTTTTAAACTCTCACTAAAACAGTTGAAATCTTTTAACAAAAACAACGCCCTTCTGCCTACACACTCATTGATAACTACACTGAAGTACTTCATACACAAAGACTATATGCCTATAATACAAAAATGGGAAAACAAAGGACTTTATAGAGTGGCTGACATACTTATTCACAACATTCCCATGAGCTACAATCAGCTCAAACAAAAAATAGATCCTCTCCCAGTACAATGGTTCCTATACTTACAAATTATGACAGCAATTCATAAATTTATATCAGATATTAGATAATTTGCGCTGAGCACCCTCGAACATATTTGTGTCACACACGCTAGACCAAAACATATGGTATCCCACATTTATGTAGCTATACAATCTTCCTCTGACAGGGGTAAAAAGTCCCTAATATTAAAATGGTAAATAGATATAGGTGAGGAAAACCCACTGAAAAATGGGATAAAATATTGTTCAATTCCTCCAAAGGTTTACTCAGCGCAGATATGAAAGAGAATTGTATCAAGACATCATTTAGATGGTACCTCATTCCTTTGAAAAGTACATTTATGTAAAGGAGGAACCAGGAATTGTTATAGACGTTGCAACATATTCGGAACCTATCTACTGTACATATGTGGTGGGAGTGTACCAATGTCCACAAAATTTGTATGGATATATCTAAATTATTGAGTATTTGACTAGATGAACGTATATCACTCACCATTTCACAGGCTTTATTGAATGAAATGCTTACCAAACTTAATTCTTATATAAATACCTTCATAAGAATCATTTGCACTACAGTGAGAATTAATATAGCAAAGTATTGGAAGTCAGGTGTTCCTACATGGGGAGAAATTATAAATAAAAATGAATATATATACTCTATGTACAAAACAGCAGCACATATCCAAAACACCTTTGAAACATTCCACAAGGTGTGGTACTACTCATTACTTCATAAAGATAAACTACAAAATTAATTTCTAACAAATAGGGTACCTGATAACTCTGTTTGAACTTTTATTGACAAGATTTATTCCTGAGATCTTAGGGTTAAAACACTTATGAAACTTATAATTTAAGTAAGTGTATTAGAGTTTATTTAGATGACAAATGATATACAGCATAACTAACTGTTGTTTTTATTAATATGTTTTATTGGTTTTACATTTCAAACTTTGCCTTTTTGAACTGTATGTTGAGCTTTGTACATGCTCTTGTGATTTTGGAGGTTGCTTGGTGTAGGAAGTCGGAGAAGACCAAACAATGTGAATTCATCAAACAGAATCCTTATCTGGACATTCTTCTTAAACACATTGGAGACCCAACTCTGAACTATATCAATTGTTTCTATATGATTGAAGGGTTGTATCTGTGAAAAGAGAGAACATATATGTTAATTTAGTCAGTGTTCAAATATGCTGATTTTGCTAATTTCTTTGCAGACCGAAATGTATTGTATATTGTTAAAATGTTTAATAAAAAATATTTCAATCTAAAGCTAATGCCAGAAGCTCCTTATTGGGCTGGCCTTTGTCACCACCTGTTGGAAAGTTCTAGTATTTAGAAGCACAAAAATAGGATATTGTTAGTAATTAACAGTGATTTGAATGTGATATTGCAAGAATATGGAGATGCTTTTAAAAAGTTGCTGTTACTTTTTTTTTTTAAATAAAGCATCTATTTTTGTGGTTAGGGATCCTTTATTTACATAGTTACAAGATAGAGATGTTTTTCAGTAACAGCAAAAATGAGAAAACTTCGTTTCATAGCATAATAAAAGGTCAGCATTAGTTCAGAATGGCTGAGAAGATACAACATGGAGTAATAGAGACAAGATGGAGGCAGGTTAGTTATATATTCTTACAGTGGTATATCGAGATTTAGTCCATAGTTCAATAATACAATTACACCTGCTGCATAATAACACCAAAATGCTATCTTTCAAAGAACATTGATCACATTACATATTAACTTTTTATAATTGATGTCAAAGTTTTAATACAGTATCTCCAACACTACATAACTTTCTCTAAAAGCAACCCTGTTTATTGGATCAATGAGTACCCTATTTCATCCAAAGCTTATGATTCCTATATAAACAATTCAATAGATGTTATATAATGATGCCAACATTATGTGTATTATTTAAAATTATGTGATGAGATTTGTAAAGTTTTCTTCCATTTTTAATGAGCCTACTTAGACATTGCACATCCTGTTGACAGTCTAAAAGCTTTTAGGCATCCTCCAAAATATCACTGGTAGGTTTAACAACATCAACATCCCAGAGGACACTGAATTTGGTCCCCTGGTATCCTGGTAAGCTCTTTGTATCCCAGGGTCTTGTGTATTTCCAAGGATTGTTTCATTGTTATAAAATCACATAAATTCCAAGATGAAGGCTTTCTGTATTTCAAATCCCTTCTTGTTTCTAGGTTTTAAGCTTTGAATGAAAAACCTTTGAAGCTTAAACATATTTATAAGAATTGTGGTTTGCTCTGTAATGAGATCAGGGGGAGATCAGAAAAGGCTCAGATCTTTCTTTAGTGTGTGGTTAAGAATAGAACATGATACTACGGGCACTAGACATATTTTATTGCTGTTCCCATTTTTATATTTCTCCACATATAGTCATCTGCAGTAAGTACAATAGAGCAAGCACTTATTCAATGGAAATAGCTTATTTATAGTAATGCATTTACTGCTATTAAAATTAATATTTTTTTGTTCTTTTTCGGCTCATTTTTGTACTGCAGTTTTTGCAAAACAAATTCTTCCGCTAAAAATGAAACTGGGAGACTTCATCAAAATATTTCCTTAATATTTTGTTTTAAAATAAAGAAAACATATCAATATTATTATTTCTACTACTATTATTATTATTATTATTATTATTATTAATAATAATAATAATAATAATCTTGTTATTATTATTAATCATTGGAATTATTTTGCAATTCTTGTGAATAAGTCAATTGCCTAAATTCATATATTCTCATAGTTGCTCAGGAGCTTGGTTGTAAAGGTGAGATCACGTTTAAATTTCATTAAGCATTATTTTACCTATGTTTTCTACATTTTTGTTAGTGAGAATTCCTACCATTAATTTCTATGGTTGTGTGAAGTGCCCAATAACATCTTATGAGCATAAAACACAAAGTACCAGCAATGTTAAAGAACAGATATTACTATAGCAACACTTGGAAAAACACTTGAAATATGGTTAATGTAAATGTTTATAACTGCAAAATATTTATGTGTCTGTTTTGTTATGATAAAGTAGTCTCTCTGGATAAAACAAAAGGTGTCTCAAGGTGTAAGACGGGCGTGTTATTGAGTATTCTAGAGGAGCAGCCAGGATTGTTTTACCTACACTTAGGACTAGCATGCAAAATTCATAAAGACCTTATGCACAGGGAAGGCTCAAGGATTTTCATTGATAATGTGTTGCCTGGGTCAGAGAATAAAATGACACCACCCAACTTTCTTTCTACTACAGGCTAAGCCTAACCATTGCACTGCATCCCAAAGGCAAAATATATATAGATATGTACAAGGGAATTGGGCACTTTTATATTTTCTAAAGCAACAATGTTCTCCTTATGTGCTGCTCCTGTTAAAGGGACATGAAACCCAATTTTATTCTTTTGTGATTTAGACAGAGCATGCCATTTTAAACAACTTTCTAATTTACTTCTATTATCTCATTTGTTTCATTCTCTTGATATCACTTGCTGAAAAGCATATCTAGATATGCTCAGTGGCTGCTGATTGGTTGCTGCACATAGAGGCCTTGTGTGATTGGCTCACACATGTGCATTGCTATTTCTTCAACAAAGGATATCTAAAGAATTGAGCAAATTGGATAATAGAAGTAAATTGGAAAGTTGTTTAAAATGACATGCCCTATCTGAATCATGAAAGTTTATTTTTGACTAGACTGCCCCTTTAAGAGCTGCCTGTGTTCCACGGTCCCCCCAGGATTCATTATACAGGCAGCCCTGCTTATGCCCTTATGATGTATCTTGTCTCACAGTTGTGTCTCGCTCTTTATATACTGACAAAGTTGTCTTGTTTTTCATTTTCTTTTATTTCTCTTTATCTGTTTTCAAGGTTATTTTTGTGCGTTTTTTAGAATGGACTGTGTTATAGAGATAGATACATCTCATTTTTTTCATTTTCATTTTAAAGGGACAGTCAATAATAACATTGTTATTGTTTAAAAAGATAGATAACACCTTTACTACCCATTCCCCAGCTTTGCACAACCAACATTATTATATTAATATACTTTATAACATTTAAATCTCTAAATTTTTGCTTGTTTCTAAGCCACTATAGACAGAATCTTATCACAATGCTTTTTTATTAGCTTTTTACAGCAGGAGACTGCTAGTTCACGTGGGCTATATAGATAACATTCTTATTGTTATTGTTAAGAGTTAGCACAACACAGCACTAATTGGCTAAATTTTAAGTCAATAGATGGGCATATAAAAACAGGTCTAGATTTAAACCATGATGATGTATAGGAGCGCCTAAGGCTAAAGTATTAACAGGTTAATAAAGAGATGGCAATGCCAAATATTATTATATAAAAGTACAATATATCAAAAGACTAATGATATGAGGTAAATATAAGAGCAAAAATACAAAAATCAAAATGATAAAAATAAAAAATAAAAATAAATCTGATAATGGTCCACACTGGGATTATACCCAGGGGACAGACATATACCAAATAGATCTATCAGATCTATGATGAATTAACGGAGTCCCAATGTATAAAACGGAGATGAAGAAGATCCTGTTCCAAGATTAGCCTATGTGGAAAGTAGTCCTTAAAGGGACACTCAATCAAAATTAAACTTTCATTATACAGATAGAGCATGCCATTTTAAACAACTTTCCAATTTACTTCCATTAACAAAACGTGCAAAGTCTTTTTATATTTAAACGTTTTGAGTCACCAGCTCCTACTGAGCATGTGCAAGAATAAGTGTGTATGCATTTGTGAATGACTGATGGCTGTCACATGGTACGTGTATGCATTTGTGATTGGCTGATGGCTGTCATCCATACAGTGGAAAAATACATAACTTTTAAAATTGTCAGGAAAAAAAAAAAATGTCTTGTTATCTTGCATTTGTTTATTATGTAAATCTGCTGTGTTGACTGGTCCTTTAATAGAGTGATCACCTAAAATAAAAACATAGAAAGGCCTTGAGAAATGTCTTGAGAAAGGCCCTTGTAAAGGGCTGAAACGTTATTCCGTAAGGGATTTATGAGGCTATCTATTCTTCCAGGATCGTCTGTTTTGGGTGAGTTAAATACTAATAGAGCCCCCTCACAGACATACAGTAGTTTGTATAGGCCATTTTCTGTTTTTATTTTAGGTGATCACTCTATTAAGGACTACTTTCCACATAGGATAATCTTGGAACAGGATCTTCTTCATCTCCGTTTTATGCATTGTGACTCCGTTAACTCAACATTTTTAATTAGGACTAATCCTGTTGGCCCATGGATGTTTTTATATCATTTTTATATAATCTAAAGATACTTTTTAATCTGTTTTATTGTGTTCAAGCACTTAATTATTTATTGTTATTATTACGCATCAATTGTTTACGATTGCACACTTCACTGGTTGTTTACTTGTTTTACACTCATTCTTCATATGGGATTTAACCCTATTTATTATATCCAGAGTTCTAGATTGCAATTGGAGCTAATCAAACTTCTAAGTATTCCACATTGATTTAACTTTAAAAAGTTTTATATACACAACATAATTTACAAATTGATTTATAGTTCATTTTTCTGATATCTATTAAGGTGGGAATTGACACAATATATTGTCTAGTACATCTACTATTTGTATATGTCTGTTGTCCCCTGGGTATAATCCCAGTGTGGACCATTATCAGATTTATTTTTATTTTTTATTTTTATCATTTTGATTTTTGTATTTTTGCTCTTATATTTACCTTGTATCATTAGTCTTTTGATATATTGTACTTTTATATAATAAATCCCTAAGTTTTATATGTATTTGAATAATTGATTAAGTTTATTCCTCATACTGGTCTATTAGCCCATTCAATTTGTTTAATTGGTACATAGATTTTGTCCATATTTGGCATTGCCATCTCTTTATTTACCTGTTAAAACCTTAGGCACTCCTATACATCATCATTGTCATTTAATTAGAATCTGTTAGGGACTCTTTATAGTGAGCTTGTATTTTATCTAGGCGCTAGTTACTATATCTTTTTCAGTAGATTTAAACTATGCTCACAATCCATTAAGCAAGGAGAGAGACTGTAAAGTAAGGCTCTGCTACTTTAGCTGAAAAACGAGCAGTATACAACCGCCAAACTGAACAGCTGAGCAGCCAGAGAGCTTCTGGAACACCAACACTAAATTGCCAATACTACCATGCAAAAAACAGACCCAATAAAGCTGTTAACTAAAACCTGATAGCCACATAAGCTTACTGTGATTCAGCAACAGTTGTGTCCCAGTTCAGTGATGATTTGAGCAAAGATTCTTTGTTTTCCAGTAAAGGTAAAATGATATGTGGATAACACTTGCTCCAGGGATCTTGAAAGGAAATTTGCCTATGATCATTTCACCAAATTGGCTTCATCAGGGCTTGTCAAGCCCTGATGAAGCCAATTTGGTGAAACGATCGTAGGCAAATTTAATCACTCATCACTGACCTGGGACACAACTGTTGCTGAATCACATTTCTATGGTCTATGGCGATTTACCACCTGGGTGCATCTTCTTTTAGCCCAGTAATGCTTTTCACAGAGTAGAACTTTCCTGTAGTATATCAGTCTGATCCCGCCTATTACGGTCAGTCCAGCACTGAAATACCAGGCAATTCCTCTCTGAACAAGGCACACAGCAAACCCAGATGATCATTTCGGCCTTCATTGGGCCTCGTCAGTGATGTGTAGCCATATTACTCTAAGCAAGGAGTGCACGTCTGGTTTCCCCTTTTTTTCATAGGGAGACTAAATACACTCAGAGAGAAGCACACTCACAGGAATTGCCTGGTATTTCAGCACTGGACTGACCCTAATAGGTGGTATTAGACTGATATACTACAGGAAAGTTCTACTCTGTGAAAAGCATTACTGGGCTAAAAGAAGCTGCACCCAGGTAGTAAATCGCTATAGAACAGGCTAATGAAAAACATGTATTTTAGTGAAACGGGACTCACTAAGGAGACATGCCATATGCTTTCTAAAAGAGAAATGACTAATGCGTTATGGACTAGTACAACTAAATTTTCTTTGCTTTATACGCATTTGTATGTCAATATTGTTTTTGCAAAATGATTATTGATAGTTTAACTCTTAAAAGACATGGTTAGTGTTAGCATCAAAGATCAAAGTTTTTCTTGTGCCATTGATTGTTCATTTTAAAGCCTACCTGGTTCAGGGGGTCATGGGGAAGGCATAGAACAAGGAATGAAGCCATTGAGTTTCCTGCATATGTACCATGACATGAGTCTGGGTCTTCTAAAATGAACACAAAATTCTTTAGACCATCTTGATTTGTATATAAATCCATACCATCCTTAAAGTGCCACAACCATGTGATGTATATACACATCCAAATTTTCCTTAATCAGATAAAGTAAGTTCTAAATTTAAAATTGCCACTTCACTTTTCTCATAAACTCCACTCACACAGCAGCAACCACACACCTTACCGATCCATTCAATGCCACACCACCAACTTTATAACCTTTTGTGTTGTGACCCATACCCTGTATCTGCCGAACATAAATAAGGGCACAATGTGTTACAGAAAACACTAGTTTGTCACACTTTTTTTCAGTTGTAGTGACTTTGATATCTGTTTTACATGCAAATTATATATTTTTTCTTTCAGCAGTTCAAGAGCTTTCAAAATGTAACAGTTCACAGAAACAACTCGCAGAATGCACAACTAATGATTTATTTCCATATCTAAGACATGCATTTTTAAAAAAGTGTAATCATGTCATTTATGTGCCATATTCGTAAGGTTCTATTGGATGATTGCCAGTTCCATAGATATCATCTTGCAGCTATCTGGGCATTTGACAAACTGAAAGCCACATTCAAAATAGGGGACTTGCGTCATTTTGATGCTAAGATTTGGGCAACTAGGTACTCTTTCTATTAGAGCTGAAGGAATGCAATAAGTCACATAGTAGATAAAACATTTCCATTTCTATAGAAATTGCTTGTAATCTTTATTTGAAAGAGGGGAATACCCTTTTTGATATGAGTTCTCTGTGTGTGGTGTAAGGTATTTTAAGAGAATATAGACCTCACCTTGGATACTTCATCATGCCAAATAGTAAATAAATTAAAGTGTTGTTAAAATTGACATGTTTTAAATCTGGTCGGGAATCTAAGCAATATTTTAGATGGACTTTAATTGATCACTTCTAATGAATATGCACTGTCACTTACTTTTTAATCTAGCCGTGCCATTCTAATACCCTGCACTCCTGCTCCCTTCTGCAAAACTCAGAGAGCTAGAATACAACTGGAGTGCTAAATTATTGCACTTTAGGAAACGGACAAATTTGCCCGTTTGCGGGAGCACAATAATTAACCAGCCATTATAAGTGGCTGGTTATTGCTCCCATGGTAGTAACTATAGCGCTCCAAAAATTAATTATAATATAATAATTTTTTAAAATAGAGGGCATGGTAGTTTTCAATAAAATTAAAAACAACTGCACTAGGCAGTTTTTGGAGTCTAAAGTGACCGCAATGTAAATATATGCTTATATACATATATATTTACAGTATGTATTAAAAAATGCCCATTGCTGCGCTACTTACCCCCTTCGCTGCGTGAGGTTATGATGTCGTCTGTGCCATCTGCGATTTACTCGCCATCGATATTTAGAGCTCCACTTGTAATCTAGTTCATATTTTTTTGTGACCTAACAGTTTTGAATGTTCTACAATCGGTGCTTTAGCTACAAAAAAATAAAATTGTGTGAGTGGCATATGGCTAGAGCGCCGATTGGATAACAATTAAAACCGTTCGATCACAAAACAAATTAGTATTGAAGTGGACAGCCGGAGCTGGGGATATTAGAATTGCACGGCTACATTAAAATGTAAAATATTGCTTAGTTTCCAGATCTGATTTAAAAACATGTGAAGTTTATCCTCACTTTAAGAAGCTGACTGACATTTTTATAACAAAAACCTATACAGGGAAAGCCTTCACTGGAGAAAGGGAATACATGTTTCCAAAATGGTTTACCTGAAAAACCACCTTCTACTATGAAGAAGATCCCTAATGTCATGAGTGTCGGTAGGGGGGGGGGGGGAGTGCAATAGCAAGCAAAGGCCCCAAATGTTCTTTATACACACATATTTAAGTCACTTTTTTTTTTTTATTCAAGAAACACAGGTACAAGTAAATATATCATAGAAGGGATATGGGAGATGTGATATAAGCGCTAATATATGGAGGTCTTGTCAAAGTGTAAATGAATAAATAAATATAATATCATAAGATCTAAAAAGTTGATTCATATATAAAAAATTGATTCATATATAAAAAAAACACTTTAAAAGTGGAAAATGCTTAAAAAATGGACACATAAAATACTTGGAAAACTCACTTATAAGTATATATCCTTATGCAGTCATAAATAAAGCAATGATATAATAGCAATCAAAATAAAAATGTATATAAAAACTGTATAATAACAACAAATAAATGTGTATACATAAAAACACACTTTGAATAAAAGCACTTATTCGATAAAAGGAGTATCCCAATTCGTGTCAAAAAGTTGTGAAGAGAAAACAAATAGAACAATTGTGTTCCTTTCTGCACCCCTCAAACGGTGAACGTGACTCCAAACGACCCCCTTAGGGTATATACTCACAGGAAATGCCCTCAATCACTATGAGGTAAGATACAGGTGTTTGTCCTCAATACAGCTTTTTGCCTGTGTCTGGTTAGTATCACTTGTCTCGCATAGATGTCCTGGGAGGCTCATGCAGTGCCGGTGATATGTGAAAGAAAGAAGTAATGCAAAGACTAGTGCAATATTGTCTAACACCAATTTATTGTAATATAAAATCGCAAGGCAAGCATTTACACTCACATTTATAAACCTCAATGATATGAGGTAACTAAAAGCCTGATGTACATAAAACGATACATGGATGAATCAATCAATAAGGTGGTCTGCGGTGTGCCAGTCTCAAAATAATACTCTTTCAAGCCTACAAGTAAATATATATCAGCATTTACAAGGCATAGTTATAAGACATTAAATAAATGCTACATACTAAACATACGCATATTAACATTTGTGGTATACAGGGAGTGCAGAATTATTAGGCAAATGAGTATTTTGACCACATCATCCTCTTTATGCATGTTGTCTTACTCCAAGCTGTATAGGCTCGAAAGCCTACTACCAATTAAGCATATTAGGTGATGTGCATCTCTGTAATGAGAAGGGGTGTGGTCTAATGACATCAACACCCTATATCAGGTGTGCATAATTATTAGGCAACTTCCTTTCCTTTGGCAAAATGGGTCAAAATAAGGACTTGACAGGCTCAGAAAAGTAAAAAATAGTGAGATATCTTGCAGAGGGATGCAGCACTCTTAAAATTGCAAAGCTTCTGAAGCGTGATCATCAAACAATCAAGCGTTTCATTCAAAATAGTCGACAGGGTCGCAAGACGCGTGTGGAAAAACCAAGGCACAAAATAACTGCCCATGAACTGAGAAAAGTCAAGCGTGCAGCTGCCAAGATGCCACTTGCCACCAGTTTGGCCATATTTCAGAGCTGCAACATCACTGGAGTGCCCAAAAGCACAAGGTGTGCAATACTCAGAGACATGGCCAAGGTAAGAAAGGCTGAAAGACGACCACCACTGAACAAGACACACAAGCTGAAACGTCAAGACTGGGCCAAGAAATATCTCAAGACTGATTTTTCTAAGGTTTTATGGACTGATGAAATGAGAGTGAGTCTTGATGGGCCAGATGGATGGGCCCGTGGCTGGATTGGTAAAGGGCAGAGAGCTCCAGTCCGACTCAGACGCCAGCAAGGTGGAGGTGGAGTACTGGTTTGGGCTGGTATCATCAAAGATGAGCTTGTGGGGCCTTTTCGGGTTGAGGATGGAGTCAAGCTCAACTCCCAGTCCTACTGCCAGTTTCTGGAAGACACCTTCTTCAAGCAGTGGTACAGGAAGAAGTCTGCATCCTTCAAGAAAAACATGATTTTCATGCAGGACAATGCTCCATCACACGCGTCCAAGTACTCCACAGCGTGGCTGGCAAGAAAGGGTATAAAAGAAGAAAATCTAATGACATGGCCTCCTTGTTCACCTGATCTGAACCCCATTGAGAACCTGTGGTCCATCATTAAATGTGAGATTTACAAGGAGGGAAAACAGTACACCTCTCTGAACAGTGTCTGGGAGGCTGTGGTTGCTGCTGCACGCAATGTTGATGGTGAACAGATCAAAACACTGACAGAATCCATGGATGGCAGGCTTTTGAGTGTCCTTGCAAAGAAAGGTGGCTATATTGGTCACTGATTTGTTTTTGTTTTGTTTTTGAATGTCAGAAATGTATATTTGTGAATGTTGAGATGTTATATTGGTTTCACTGGTAAAAATAAATAATTGAAATGGGTATATATTTGTTTTTTGTTAAGTTGCCTAATAATTATGCACAGTAATAGTCACCTGCACACACAGATATCCCCCTAAAATAGCTATAACTAAAAACAAACTAAAAACTACTTCCAAAACTATTCAGCTTTGATATTAATGAGTTTTTTGGGTTCATTGAGAACATGGTTGTTGTTCAATAATAAAATTAATCCTCAAAAATACAACTTGCCTAATAATTCTGCACTCCCTGTACATACATACCCACACATACAAGTCATTGTAAATGAAACTAATAAAGTGAAACAGCAGGCTTTTATAATATGAGATGAGGTAAGCCAAGGCATAAAATACCAGTTGCATCATTCAATATGAAGAGAGAGGCAGCACTGAAAGATAATTAGCAGGAATGTTTAAGTAATGCTACTAATGTCAAGGCTATACTGTGGAAACAGAGACTGGGCAATCCCAGTATATTAAACACAAGTAATGAATGAGACTGCAACTAATTCTAATAGAGTAAAACAGCATGCTTCTGCATATAGAGTAAACTGAAGTATATCAGAATAGAAAATACAAATTGCATCCTACAATGTAAAAAATAAAGAGGCAGGATTGAGAAATCATTAACAAAATCTATCAGCATGGGAAACTGGGCAACCTCAATATGTTAACTCTAAAGTATGCAACTCTAAGAAAGGGAAACCGTATTTTCCTACAGATACATATACACATAGAAAGCAAAATACGGTATCAGAGAATAAAATGTAAATTGTTTCATTCAATGTGATAACTGAGACAGATAGGGAGTGAACAAAACACAACCTGTCATAAGTCATAAGTAAAATGATGGTGCACTGCCATCTCTTTAAAGCAGTCCCTTATGGAAGTCCCAAACATAAGGGGGGTGAATTAATACCCTATCTCTGCAAAGAATATCATCCAACTCCTACACAAGCAGGGAGAGGATGAACACAGCAAACAAAGAATGAGTGAACAGGACGTAAACTGCTCCAAGTGGGGAATGAGAAATATAGTGCAACTGTCCCTGAAAAGGGCCTGCAGAGCTTTACATCTTTTCTATCCAGACAGTCTGCCCACATGTTGCTCCACTAAAATGGTCTCATAAGTTTAGAACGCTGAGGGTTCCTCTGAGAGCAGCCAGCTGCTAATAGCTCTGGAGCTGACATCAGTAAATCAAATAGGCACAAGCCTGTTACGTTTAAACTGACCTCATGGCATGTTTCTGCAGTATTAGGTGGGAGTCTCAGTGATCCAAGAGATATATCCTCTGAGCAGCCGTTATGGGAGTCCAATATGAGAACAGTTAGATAGTCAGCATACTTCACATAGCCACTCTGTATTGGGTACTCAGTAACAGAATGTTCCTTGTGATCTTCACACATAGTCATTATCGGTTTGGTGACTCTCACAACTCCCTGAACTTCCTGGCATAACTCTGAACAGGCAGATAGCAATCTGTCCAGTGAAGGTGTAAACAGCGTGGTCAGTTCCTGGATGAGGTTATCTTTGCACATCAGCATGTTGAATCCTACTTTGCATCCAGGATTGTAGGAGGTCTCAGCTGCTGTTTATAAGATGGCATCGGCAGTTTCACTACTGTCTCTTCTCAGGGGCAAGGGCGTGATGTAGGGGCCCTTCACGCATCAGGTTTCAGCTGCAGCAAGTGCCTGCATAAATTAGGATGCCTGCTCAGCAAGAAAAGTAGCATGGGTTAGCTAGTGGCAGGGAGTAATTGCTTTTTCTAAGAGCTGTTTTGCAGAGCTCTTTCTTCTTGCTGCCAACCGGTTGCTCCGCCCACCGGAAGTCCCATATTTGAGTCACTTTTTATGATCACAACTTTAAAATGATGTGCAGCCCTTGTGTACTAGGAGATCACATGTCTTGGTAATGCATATAAATGACAAGGGGGCTATTATTTTTATTCTCCGCCTAAGTAACAAACAAGTGTTAGAAGTGTGGAGGATGGACAACTTAAAGAGCTCCTATAGATAGGGAAAAAAAGGCAGAAGATGTCCTTTCGAAGTCACCCTCTGCACCGTAGAGAATAATTTAGCTCAAATTGCAAAACAGAATTATTTTCCTAATTGAGATATCACCGCCAAATTCAAGGTATATCTTGTCAGTATTCTTGATGAAGTTGTAACTAAATCCTTTTTTGAAATTACATGAAGAAATTTGCAAAAAACACTGGAATTTTGTTCTCAAAGTGTTTGATAAAATTGCATAGCATTAGGGACATTTTCAAAAAAGTGTCATTTTGTTCTCTTCAAAACATTTATGTTATCGAAAGTATCATATGTTGCTTATAATCATTTTATCATGCATATGTTACAGTATATTAATTCTACATCTATCTATCTATCTATCTATCTATCTATCTATCTTTCTGTCTGTTTGTTTGTCTGTCTACCTTCTATATAATATATATATATATATATATATATATATATATATATAAAAGTTTAAATGAAAGTTTGTATGTTTTTCTATATAAAATCATATGGATAGATATATAATTAAAATACTGTAGCATATGCATTAAATTATTATTGATCATATAACTTTTTAATGGGAGACAAACAATTAACTAGAGCTAGCGAAAAAAGTGCATAATGTAAGAACAAAATAGGTGTATGTATATATTCACACATATTAAAGTTTACAATTAAAGTTTCTTTCATGTAATTGGCAAGAGTCCATGAGCTAGTGACGTATGGGATATACAATCCTCCCAGGAGGAGCAAAGTTTCCCAAACCTCAAAATGCCTACGAATACACCCCTCACCACACCCACAATTCAGTTTTACAAACTTTGCCTCCTATGGAGGTGGTGAAGTAAGTTTGTGCTAGATTTCTACGTTGATATGCGCTTCTCAGCATGTTGAAGCCCGGTTCCTCTCAGAGTACAGTGAATGTCAGAGGGATGTGAAGGGAGTATCACCTACTGAATACAATGATCTTCCTAATGGGGATTTATTTCATAGGTTCTCTTTTATCGGTCGTAGAGATTCATCTCCTACCTCCCTTTTCAGATCGACGATATACTCTTATATACCATTACCTCTACTGATTTTCGTTTCAGTACTGGTTTGGCTATCTGCTATATGTGGATGGGTGTCTTTTGGTAAGTATGTCTCATTTACTTAAGACACTCTCAGCTATGGTTTGGCACTTTATATATAAAGTTCTAAATATATGTCTGTACTTATATTTGCCATGATTCAGGTTTATCAGTATATTTCCTTTTTGCAGACTGTCAGTTTCATATCTGGGAAATGCTTAAAATAAAAAAAATTCTTACCTGAGATTTTAAAATTGACTCTTTCTATATTGCGGCCTGTATTAGGCTCGCAAGAGCGCGTTCTTGGCGCGAGACTTTTTTGACACGAAAATTACGTTTGTTGACGCAAATTCGTCATTTCTGGTGTCTTAGTTGGCGCCGAGTCTTTTCGCAAGGTTGCGTCATCTATGACACTTGAGTTTCGTTCCGGACGTTTTTTTCGCCAAAAAATGTTTGTCAGTTTGTGGTGCGTCATACTTGGCGCCAAACATTTTTTCATTATTTAGGACCTCATTCATTTTGCCTCTGGTCTTTTTTTCTATGTCAGAGGACTATTCTGTTTGCATTTTTTCCCATTCCTGAAACTGTCATATAAGGACATTGATAATTTTGCTTTATATGTTGTTTTTTCTTTTACGTTTTACTGCAAGATGTCTCAATCTGATCCTGTCTCAGAATCTACTACTGGAATCCTGCAGCCTGATATCGGTTCTACCAAAGCTAAGTGCATTTGTTGTAAACTTGTGGTAACTGTTCCTCCAGCTGTGGTATGTAATAGTTGTCATGATAAACTTTTACATGCAGAGAATGTTTCCATTAGTAGTAGTTCATTACATGTTGCTGGTCCATCAACATCTAATGCTCAGGATATTCCTGTAAATTTAAGAGAATTTATTTCTGATTCCATTCAGAAGGCTTTGTCTGCCATTCCTCCTTCTAATAAATGTAAAAGGTCTTTTAAAACTTCTCATAGAGTTGATGAATTTTCTAATGACCGACAACATACTGATTTATCTATCTCGGATGAGGATCTGTCTGATTCAGAGGATCCTGCCTCAGATATTGACACTGACAACTTCTCTTATTTATTTAAAATGGAGTATATTCGTTCTTTATTAAAAGAAGTGTTGATTGCATTAGATATGGAGGAGACTAGTCCTCTTGATTCTAAAACTAGTAAACGTTTAAATTCGGTTTATAAACCTCATGTAGTTATTCCAGAGGTTTTTCCAGTTCCTGATGCTATTTCAGATATGATTTCTAAGGAATGGAATAGACTGGGTACTTCTTTTACTCCTTCTTCAAGGTTTAAAAAATTGTATCCTTTGCCTACTGATAGATTTGAGTTTTGGGAAAAGATCCCCAAAGTTGATGGGGCCATCTCTACTCTTGCTAAACGTACTACTATTCCTACGGAAGATAGTATTTCCTTTAAAGATCCTTTAGATAGGAAGCTTGACTCTTATCTAAGGAAAGCTTATTTATGTTCAGGCCATCTTCTTAGGCCTGCTATTTCTTTGGCTGATGTTGCAGCTGCCTCAACTTTTTGGTTGGAAGCTTTAGCGCAACAAGTATTAGATCATAATATGTATAGCATTGTTAAATTAATTCAACATGCTAATAATTTCATTTGTGATGCCATTTTTGATATCATCAGAATTGATGTTAGATATATTTCTTTAGCTATTTTAGCTAGAAGAGCTTTATGCCTTAAATCTTGGAATGCTGATATGACTTCTAAATCGACATTGCTATCTCTTTCTTTCCAAGGTAATAAATTATTTGGTTCTCAGTTGGATTCTATAATTTCAACGGTAACTGGGGGAAGGGAGCTTTTTTGCCTCAGGATAAAAAATCTAAAGGCAAATATAAAGCTTCTAACCATTTTCGTTCCTTTCGACAAAATAAGGAACAGAAACCTAGTCCTTCCCCTAAGGAATCTGTCTCCAATTGGAAGCCTTCCTCAATCTGGAATAAATCCAAGCGATTTAAGAGATCTAAACCAGCCCCCAAGTCCGCATGAAGGTGCGGCCCTCATTCCAGCTCAGCTGGTAGAGAGCAGATTAAAAAATTTCAAGGATGTTTGGATAAATTCATTCCAAAATCATTGGATTTAGAACATTGTCTCTCAGGTGTACAGAATAGGTTTCAGAGTAAGACCGCCTGTGAGAAGTTTCTTTCTCTCACGCATTCTAATGAACCCAGAGAAAGTGCAGGCTTTCCTGAAGTGTGTTTCAGACCTGGAGTTATCTGGGGTAATCGTGCCAGTTCCTTTTCAGGAACAGGGTCTGGGGTTTTATTCAAATCTGTTCATTGTCCCAAAGAAAGAAAATTCATTCAGACCAGCTCTGGATCTAAAAGTCTTGAATCGTTATGTAAGAGTACCAACATTCAAAATGGTGACTATAAGGACTATTCTGCCTTTTGTTTAGCAAGGGCATTATATGTCCACAATAGACTTACAGGATGCATATCTTCATATTCCGATTCATCCAGATCACTATCAGTTCCTGAGATTCTCTTTTCTAGACAAACATTACCAATTTGTTGCTCTTCCTTTTGGCCTAGCGACAGCTCCAAGGATCTTTTCAAAGGTTCTCGGTGCCCTACTCTCTGTAATCAGAGAACAGGGTATTGCGGTATTTCCTTATTTGGACAATATCTTGGTACTTGCTCAGTCTTTACGTTCTGCAGAATCTCACACTAATCAACTAGTGTTGTTTCTTCAAAGACATGGTTGGAGGATCAATTTACCAAAAAGTTCTTTGATTCGACTTCAGTGCCATAACCACACAAATATTTTCTGTCACATTAGCTTTAGCTGAAATGCTTCAGTATTTGAAGTTTTCCTGAAAACTCTCTTAAGTATAGAATTTTTTTTCTTCCCTAGTAAAGAGCAGACTCGTTTCTCTATCCTTCTGTTGCATAGGTGCCCAGGTTGCACATACTGTTATTATTCTGTACATTTCTGACCAGATAAAGTGTGCAATGTGCATTTTAGCTCTACAGTTTTCATTCATTGCTCTACTAATTTTGCTAACGTGTATCACATCGCCATGTCTATAAATCACAGCATATCAAAATTAAATTACTCCAATTGTTTTCACAAATCCACCTTTGGTATATTACATTACTTCACATATTCACACACACCTTTTATCTATCACAATTTATTGTCCCAACAACTTAATTTATCCAAGAAATTCAAATCACCGATGCAATTAATCCTATATTTTGACAGTTGTGGCAAGGTGAAAAAAATGTGAATTATTTCAGTGCATTAGATCATATTCCAATGGCTCATAGGAGTTATGGGGAAAATATAATTGTCCATTTTCCCTGTAAGAGCCTCAAGTCAGGGAACACCAGAATTATTTGTTGTTTTAAAATATAGATAATCGCTTTATTACCCGTTCCCCAGTTTTGCATAACCAACACAGTTATAATAATACATGTTTTACCATTGTGATTACCTTGTATCTAAACCTCTGCAGACTGCCCCCTTATTTCAGTTATTTTGACAGAATTGCATTTTAGCCAATCAGTGCTCACTTCTTGGTAAATTCACGTGCATAAGCTCAATGTTATCTATATGACAAACATGAACTAATGCCCTCTAGTGGTGAAAAACTGTCAAACTGAAGAGGTGGCCTTCAAGGTCTAAGAAATTAGCATATGAACCTCCTAGGTTTAGCTTTCAACTAAGAATACCAAGAGAACAAAGCAAAAAAGTTGTTTAAAATTACATGGCCTATCTGAATCATGAAAATTCTATCAGCCAATCAGAATTAAGGTAGAAAAAATCCTATTGGCTGATGCAATCAGCCAATAGGATTGAGCTGGCATTCTATTGGCTGTTCCAATCAGCCAATAGAATGCAAGCTCAATCCTATTGGCTGATTGGATCAGCCAATAGGATTGAAGTTCAATCCTATTGGCTGATTGCATCAGC
This sequence comes from Bombina bombina, assembly GCF_027579735.1. Taxonomy (NCBI): domain Eukaryota; kingdom Metazoa; phylum Chordata; class Amphibia; order Anura; family Bombinatoridae; genus Bombina; species Bombina bombina. Next base: position 462,854,133 of record NC_069503.1, read on the forward strand.
CAATAGGATTTTTTCTACCTTAATTTCCAATTGGCTGATAGAATTCTATCAGCCAATCGGAATCTAAGGGACACCATCTTGGATGACATCACTTAAAGTGATATTCATTACAAAAAGACGTTGTTTGAAGAGGATGCTCCGCGTCGGATGTCTTGAAGATGGACCCGCTCCGCGCCGGAAGGATGAATATAGAAGATGCCGTCTGGGTGAAGACTTCTGCCCGTCTGGAAGACCACTTCTGCCCGTCTGGAGGACCACTTCTGCTGGCTTCATTGAGGACATCTTGCCGCTTGGATGAAGAATTCTCCCAGTAAGTGAATCTTCGGGGGTTAGTGTTAGGGTTTTTTTAAGGGTGTATTGGGTGGGTTTATTTTTTAGATTAGGGACTTTGGGCCGCAATAGACCTAAATGCCCTTTTAAGAGCAATGCCCATCCAAATGCCCTTTTCAGGGCAATAGGGAGCTTAGGTTTTTTTAGTTAGTATTTTATTTGGAGGGTTGGTTGTGTGGGTGGTGGGTTTTACTGTTGGGGTTGTATTTGTATTTTTTTACAGGAAAAAGAGCTGATTTCTTTGGGGCAATGCCCCGCAAAAGGCCCTTTAAGGGCTATTGGTAGTTTAGTTTCGGCTAGGTTTTTTTTATTTTGGGGGGGCTTTTTTATTTTGATAGGGCTATTAGATTAGGTGTAATTAGTTTAAAGATCTGTAATTTGTTTTTTTATTTTCTGTAATTTAGTGGGGTTTTTTTGTGATTTATCTAATTTAATTTATTTAATTGTATTTAATTTAGGGAATTGATTTAATTATAGTGTAGTGTTAGGTGTTATTGTAACTTAGGTTAGGTTTTATTTTACAGGTAAATTTGTATTTATTTTAGCTAGGTAGTTATTAAATAGTTAATAACTATTTAATAACTATTCTAACTAGTTAAAATAAATATAAACTTGCCTGTAAAATAAAAATAAACCCTAAGCTAGATACAATGTAACTATTAGTTATATTTTAGCTAGCTTAGGGTTTATTTTATAGGTAAGTATTTAGTTTTAAATAGGAATAATTTAGGTAATAATTGTAGGTTTTATTTATATTTGTTTGAATTATATTTAAGTTAGGGGGTGTTAGGGTTAGACTTAGGTTTAGGGGTTAATACATTTAATTTAGTGGCAGCGATGTTGGGGGCGGCAGATTAGGGGTTAACATTTAACTAGTGTTTGCGAGGCGGGAGTGCGGCGGTTTAGGGGTTAATATGTTTATTATAGTGGCGGCGAGGTCCGGAGCGGCAGATAAGGGGTTAAACATTTTATTATAGTGTTTGCGATGTGGGAGGGCCTCGGTTTAGGGGTTAATAGGTAGTTTATGGGTGTTAGTGTACTTTTTAGCACTTTAGTTATGAGTTTTATGCTACGGCGTTGTAGTGTAAAACTCATAACTACTGACTTTAGAATGCGATAGGGATCTTGGAGGTAGAGGCTGTACCGCTCACTTTTTGGCCTCCCAGAACAAACTCGTAATACCGGCGCTATGGAAGTCCCATAGAAAAAAGACTTTACGAAGTTTACGTAAGTCGGTTTGCGGTAAGGCCAAAAAAGTGTGCGGTCCACCTATACCTGCAAGACTCGTAATACCAGCGGGCGTAAAAAAGCAGCGTTAGGACCTGTTAACGCTGCTTTTTTACCCTAACGCACAACTCGTAATCTAGCCGTATAGGTTTTGCACTGAAATTATTTGCATACAGCTTGTGCAGTCATGACTCTTGGATCCCCTTTGTATGGAAATAACAGACATATATGGCTTTGCCATTTTTTTTTTGGTAATTATAAGGCCGCTAATTGCAGCTGTGCACCACACTTCTGAAATTCCTGGCAATTAATTGGATAACTAGCTAGCTAATAAGGGAAATAGTTTAGTAATGTAAGTATTACCCTCCTACCTGGCCCCCCCTCCCAACTCACTTATCCCTCTCAAACAGCTCTCCGCCCCCCCCCCCCCACAACACACAGTTGTCGGCCTATATATTAGTTTGTACAGTGTTCCTGCAGTGATGTCGTTACCTGAAGAATATGTATAATAACTAACACACTACACATATACACACTGCATATACTGCACACGCTATACACGCACACTATACACACATCATGCGCACACACGCATACACATTTCTACAATACAAACATAGACAATTCAGTGGCAAAATAACTTATGTAAATGCCTGAGTTCAGAAAGCAGAGCCAAGTGCTACCCAGGTTGCAGCAATAGCAGAAATTCAAACACTGAGAGAACATTTGTATTCCCTTTAAAAGTATCTGCTGTGTTGCCATGGAATGCCACACCGCTGGACAGTATGCTTAGGGTGTGCCATCAAACTCCTTAAGAAAATAACAGAAATATGTGTACTCCACGTAAGGGGTAAACATGCTGTTTTGTAATAGAGCATCTTCTTGGAAATAGCAGACACAATGTCTCTGGGAATAGTAATACTCAATTACCTTAATCCTAACAAGTTTTGCATTGTGTTTTCAAAAACGTTTTAAAAATTGGTCTAGAAGGTAAACTTATGTTCAAAATTTATTGAGTTCAGCCTCACTTACTTTTCCACACCCAAACTCATCCCCATTATTAGGTACTGCCAAACAGTCAACCAGTATCCAGTTTAGGGCTTTTTCGTTTTTTCTTTTATTCTTTTTTTTTCCGGCAGTGTATTGATCCCTCCTCAACCCTCCAACCTCCCTGATCCCTCCCAAACAACTCTCTAACCCTCTCCCATCCCACTAGTAATTAATTTATCATTTATTAATGTTTTCTATAGTATAGAGGTCCCCACACGTCCCTTCTCACACACCCCCATTCCTCCCTTTTTCTGTAGTTCAACAACCCATCTCTCCCTCTACCTTCAAAATAGATTTCTGTAGCGGAGAGTCCCTCCCACTCAATTTGCCCCCCCCCCCTGCTGCTGAACCACCCAACTGGCTCTGCCTTTCCTCCCACACCAACGGAGATCGTTACAGAAAATGACAGAGACAGTGTCACAGTCTGTAACAATCTGGCATTCTGCCTTCATATGGTAGCAAAGCAACAATGCTCTATTTACATATGAAGCCCAGGAACAGCAAGTCTCAGTTACCACTTGATTACTGAGACTTCTTGGCCTTCCAGCAGTATGGACGTAGATCAATGTGATGTGGTAGTACAATGGGCTACATACCGCATGATGTAGATCTATGTCCATTTGTCCCAAGAGGTTAATTTAAATGCCTTATAGTGTAGAAAATGTGCATGTCTGTGTTCTAAAGAAAGTCTCGCTGGATGGAATGAAAGGCATCTCTAAAAGCTTACAGACCAAACGAAAGGGTGATTGTGGACATTCCAGAACGTTCCAAGAGCATGATCAGGGTTCATCACATCAGCCAAGCATGTAGAATTAATAAAGACTCTATTAAGCTTGTAACAGTTTTGTTGCATGACCACATCTTACTGTTTTAAAGCTGACAAGGTTGTCTAATTTTTAGTTCTGTTTTCTTTTCCTTTTTTCTAAACTTTTTATTTGTTAGTTATGTTGCTTTTAGTTGACCAATTAATAAAGACAGACAACGGCAAAAAAAAAAAAAGCTTTGAAATGATTATGAAATAAGCTTAACACATTTTTTCTTTAGTTTTAACTAGAGAATTTTGATAAATAAATCCCAGATGTACATTCAGCATGACTAGGAATAAAATGGTTTTAAACCAATACATGGATTATCTTGCAAAATGCATTATATAAAATAAACCACATGGGATTCTTGATACAGTGAAGACAATTTAAATGCAGTAAATTTGATGTGAAATAATGAAAGAATATTTTTAGACTTTATGTAGTCTTAACTACTTTTATGGAGTTTAAAGGGACAGTCTACTTCAAAATGTTTATTGTTTAAAAAGATAATCCCTTTATTACCCATTCCCCAGTTTTGCATAACTTACACAGTAATATTAACCCTTTGAGTGCTAAGCACTTTCCCACCTGGGTGCTAAGGTTTTCTTAAAGGGTTTTTTATTGAATGTTTTTAAAATATTTTTTTTAACTTTTTTTATTTATTTCAGATCCCCAAGACTTACACCGTTGGAATGGTTTGGCGATTACCTTTCCAACGGTGGGTCTTGGGGGTCTGTAGCTGCTTAGATCCCTGAGATACAAGCTTCTAAGCAGCATGCCCCCTGCTCCTATATTTAACATTGTTAATGTTAAATAAAGTTGCGCGGTGATTCATCACTTTTATTGTCACCCCGCAAAACGGAAGCCCCGGTGATGCCTTTCATTATGCAGCACCGATCGCCGGGGTAGGAGCGGGTGGGAGCCCCCAAATCTCCCTCAAGTTGGGAGAGTGCTAGTGATGGCTCTGAGCCGTCATTAGCACCAGAGTGGGAAACTCTGTGACGGCTCAGAGCCGTCATTATTACTCAAGGGGTTAATATACATCTTGCCTCTGAGTCTGTGATTACCTTGTATCTAAGCCTCTGCAGACTCCCCCTTATCTCAGTGTTTTTTTTTTTACAAACTTGCATTTTAGCCAATTAGTGCTGGTTCATGCATAGTTTCACAGGGATGAGCACAATTTTAAATATATGGCACACATGAACTAGCACTGTCTACCTGGGAAAAGCTTATAAAATGCACTGAGATAAGAGGTGACATTCAAGGGCTTATATATCAGCCTATGAGCCTGAGTAGGTTTAGCCTTCAACAAATACTAGCAAGAGAACACAGCAAATGTGATGATAAAAGTAAATTGGATAAGTTGTTTAAAAATGCATGCCCTAGCTAAATCATGATAGTTTAATTTTGACTTTGCTGCCCCTTTAAGATCTGGCTACAAAATTATGCTTCTGTCATGAAACATTATACATTATAAAACAATTCTTAGAAAATCACCCTATTGTATTTCAATATTATATATAATTAGACAATAAATACTATGAATTAAGTGTTCCAATATGCTTAAAGGGACAGTCAACACTAAAATTGGTATTTTTAAAAAGTCAGATAAAGCCTTTACTACCCATTCCCCAGCTTTGCACAACCAACAAAATTATATAATATTCTTTATAACATTTAAACCTCTAAATTGCTGCCTGTTTCTAAGCTAATATAGACAGCTTCTTAATCACATGCTTTTTATTTGCTTTTCACAACAGGAGACTGCTAGTTCATGTGGGTCATATAGATAACATTGTGCTCATGTCCGTGGGTTCTGCACAACACAGCTAAAATGCAAGACAATAGATAATAAATAAAAAGTCATGTGATCAGGGGGCTGTCAAAAGAGGCCTAGATACAAGGTAACAAGGTTGCAAAAACAACACTTTTGTAACAACAATTATCACATTAGTAATGGGCAGGTGGGGATAATGAGGGGAGCGCTGACATCTGGAAGCTAGATCAAGCATTGAGGCCGTGGAGGGCATGTTGGCTTGCTTGTGCCTGTGAGGGTTGAGCATGGAGGAGACTCACAGTTCCTGTTTCTGTATGCCCCTTCACTCCCATCCTGTGCCCTCCTCATGTTCTGTGCTTCCCAAGAAGTGACGGAACTCCAGGACATTGTCACACCTGCTGGGCCCCCCTTTAGTGGCAGACCTCCAGGGCCCAGTTGCACCTGTACGCTTTACGACCCTGAAAGTTCTGCCACTAATCACTTAGTAATAGGTTTTTATTCCATACACGAGATATAATTATTTGATATATAATGCAGCAATAGATGTTAAAGGGACATAAAATTCAAATTCTTTCTTTCATGATTCAGATAGAGCATACAATTATAAACAACTTTTTGATGTACTTCTGTTAACTAATTTATATAGTTATCCTGGTATCCTTTGCTGAAAAACATACCTAGGTAGGCTTAGAAACAGCCTCATCAGGTTGGCTCATATTATGAGTTAAAAGTAAAAAGTTTGTGTGCAAGCACAACCTGACGTGCACTAAAAGATGCGAAGTCACAGTTGAATTAACATACTCACTTGGTAACCCGCATCACAATAAGTTCCCTACTCTAAATAACCCCTAAACCGTCACAACCCCCACTGCAATAAACTCCCACACTGTTAACCTCTAAACAGCCACATAGCCCACTGCAAATTACCCTGCTACACTATTAACCCCTAAACTGCCACATAGCCCACCGCTTTAAACTCCCTAACCTATTAAACCCTAACCGCTGCAACCCACCATCGTAAACTACCCCTAACCTATTAACCCTTAACCACCAAAACCCCATCACAAACTAACTTCTAAGCTATTAACTTCCTAACCGCCACAAACGCCCATCAAAAAATACCCCATAACCTCCTAACAGCTAACTTCCCCAACACCCCTAACCTAACAAACCCTAACTTACAAAAAAATCAAAAACCTTACAAGAATAAAAATTCCCAACCAGTAAGACCTATCCTAAAACTAAAGTCTCCTTAAAAAAACACCCCAAAATAAAAAATCCTAAACTAACACTAAAACCTACTCTAAAAATTGCCCTGAAAAGAGCATTTGCCAGCCAGTGTCCTAGTTGAAGTGATTAGCTCTTTTGCATAAAAAACCTTATCCTAAAGCTATATAACCCCCCCCCCAAAAAAAAACTATCCTAAAAAGATGCCCTGAATCGGGCATCAGTGATATAGCTCTTTTTGCGATGGGGTGTGTGGTTAATAGGTTAGGGAGTTTATAGTGATGGGCTATGTGGCAGTTTAGGGGTTAATTAATGTAGTAAAGTAGTTTGTTATGAGGGGGTGTGGCAGTTTAAAGGTTATTTGTATAGTTTAGCACAACTCCTCCGCCCAAACTTTTTACACAAACTTTTAAGTCGCGTAAAAAAGTTTGAGCATAAAATGCAATTGCATTCGAGCAATCACATTTACTTTCAACCTGTAATACGAGGGGCACTTTTGAGCATGACAGGGCTCAATTAAATTTCATGGAGCACAGATTATCCTTAATTTTGGCAAACGAAGTTGTGGTAATTTAAACACTGCTCTATTCATAATACGCAAATGATTGCACTCCACTCATAATCTAGCCCCTGATGTGTACTGCATTGCTGCTCCTTAAAGATACAAAGAGAATGAAGCACATTTTATAATGGAATTCATTTTTTTTGTTTTAAAGTATATGCTCTATCTGAATAATTAAGTGAAGTGAAGCTCAATGAATTTTAAAAATGGTTTTGCCTTAAAGGGACATAATACTCATATGCTAAATCACTTGAAACTGATGCAGTATAACTGTAAAAAGCTGACAGGAAAATATCACCTGAGCATCTCTATGTAAAAAAGGAAGATATTTTACCTCACAATTTCCTCAGCTCAGCAGAGTAAGTTCTGTGTGAAAAGTTATACTCAGCTGCTCCCAGCTGCAGGTAAAAATAAAAAAAAAATGAAGAAATGAACAGCAGCCAATCAGCATCAGCAGTGCTGAGGTCATGAACTCTTACTGTGATCTCATGAGATTTGACTTAACTCTCATGAGATTTCATAGTAAGCTTCCTTTACCTGATTGGTGAAATAATATGAGAGTGCACGATGCTCATCCCTTCAGATGTCCCAGGACAGACACACTAAAATGCTGCTTAGAAATCCTTTACAATGGGAGGTGGCTACTGAGGAACTTTTGAGGTAAACTATCTTTCTTTTTTACATAGAGATGTTCAGGCGATATTTTCTAGTCCGCTTTTTACACCTATGCTGCATCACTTTCAAGTGTTTAAACATTTGGGTATTATGGCCCTTTAAACACAAGGTCCCTCTTCTACTATATCACAAGCTCCTGTGAATCTAGTCAGACTAGATCTACTTGAGAAAGAAATTCAAATGCTGATTGATTTCAATATTAAATACTCATTCTTAAAGGGACATGAAACCCAAAATTCTTTCACAATTCAGATAGCGCATGCAATTTAAACAACATTCCAATTTACTATCTTCTCAATTTTGCTTCATTTTCTTGGTATCCTTTATTACTACTGGAAGTTAGCTGTACATATCGGTAAGCCAATGGCAGCAGCTATATGTGCAGCCACCAATCAGCAGCTAGCTCCTAGATCCTGAGCAACTGAGCCTACCTAGGTTTGTTTTTAACAAAGTATTCCAAAAGAATGTCCATTCAAAGGGATATGAAACCCAAACAATTTCTTTCTTGATTAAGATAAAGGGGCCTATTTATCAAAGCGTCAACTATGTTGCATTCGCCGGCGTCAATGCGCTCGCCAGACATCACTGCCGCGGACCTTAATACAATCTCCTTATTTATAAAAAAAGCCATCAAAAACATGAGCGTCACGTACGGTGCGAAGAGCATCGGACTAGTGTTAACTAACAGTCATCAATGTTGCGGTTATTCAGGTTTTTAGCAACTTTATTTATACTGTTTCATTACTGTCCATGAACAAGCATATTTCTCTAAAGCTAATCTTTTATTTTTCATCTGTTAATGTCCAAGAAATAGATTGATTTATACCTTAACAAACAATATCTCATAGAAAGTTATTTTTATATTTATTAGTTATATGATACTTTCACAGAAATGAATGTGTATTTGTATTACTAGGAGTCATGTTTTTTATTTTATTTTTTTAAATTATTATTAATGCTAGAATTCGTACATATATCTTTGCACATACTTGAATATATATATATATATATATATATATGTGTGTGTGTGTGTTATGTCAGCAATCTTTTGCAAACATATTTACATGTCCCTAAGTTCTAAACAATGTTGCCTGTCATATCTCTGTGTTTATTTATACTACCATATGTATATATTGTAAATGTATTAATATTCTGAGCAGGAATAATGGCAAACATATCATGTAATCAGAGTATAGTATGTATTTATTTGCAGTCACTGGATATTTTTAAGGGATAGGAAAGTAAAAATTTAAGTTGCATTATTCAGATAGAGCATGTCATTTTAAAACACTTTAAAATTCACTTCTATTTTCAAATGTGCTTTGTTCTCTTGGTATCCCTTGTTGGAAAAGAATATGAACATATCCTACACTAGTGGGAGCTGCTGCTAATTGGTTCCTGCACACATTTGTCTCTTGTGATTGGCTAAATAGATGTGTTCAGCTAGCTGCCAGTAGTGCAATGCTGTTCCTTCAGCAAAGGATAACAAGAGAATGAAGCAAATTTGATAATAGAAGTAAATTTGGAAGTTGTTTAAAATTGTATGTTCTATCCAAATCATGACATAATATTTTGGGGTTTCCTGTTCCTTTAAGAGATGGGACAGTTTTCTCTCTGCACCTGTCTAACCCCTCCTGATTGCAATCTATTTTTAAAAACCACCCCTATACCCGTGTTATAAAATGGGCTGGCATATAAGATGACATTTCTTACTGAAAAAGAAATTCAAGAGAAGGAAGAAATACACTGAAAATAGCATGACATTAAAGAGGTGATTTTAATTTCTTGCTGTATCTGAATCATGACAGTTTAAAATTAGGTGGGCTATCCCTTTGAGCTATCATTAAGATTATATTAAATCAAACATCTATTCAAATTTTAAAATCCTTGTCTAAAATATTACACTGTGTGTCCTAATGTCAGCATCAATGTTTATCTTTAATACTAATTTCACATATAAATACTTTCAAAGTATAATACACAATGTAACAAATGGCACTTACAAGTTCTAATGAGTGATCAATGACACAAGTATCGAGCAATTTGATTAGTTAATGATAGTTTATAATATGTATTTGAATCAGATTGGCTGATAAATCATGTGATTATGCATATTCCAATCAAAAGTGGTGGTAAAATTTACTAGTGTGTGGGTTATTTGCATCATAATGGGTGCGAAAAGTGTTGCGTCAAATATGGCGCAAAGTGGAGAGTGGGACTTGTATTACATGGCTTAAACATGGTGCACATAGATTTTTCCAACAAATAAAAAGGAAGTTAACTATTTTATGTTGTGTAATTATTTCATTTTTATCTCTATATCTATTAGTGCAACAAGTTTGGGGCAAAATGTTTCACCAAATATGTAGAAATAATATTGTCCCCTTGCTTTGTAATGAGAGACAAAGTTGCAGCATTATCCAAAAGTAGTAATGTATTTTTGATTTGTATCCCTATATCTACTAGTGAACCAAATGTAGAGCAATAATAGTGTTTGATTTAGAAAGGGTATACAATTTTAATAGAGTTTCTAATTTACTTTTATTATATAATATACATTCTTCTCTTATAGCATCGAACATAAGCTTTCTGTATTTTCCGACTCCCATTGAGTTCTATGGCATCTGCGACCTCAAGGGTGGCGGATTAAAAACTAGGTACGCTGAGTCGGAAAAGACGCAAGCGTAGCTGTAGAATTTTTGATAACTTCATGAGAGCTTCAAATAGTGTCGATTAGGAGGGCGAATGAACACGATTCCGCTCGAATACCACGGTTTTCAACTCACATCGATCTGTGTCAGATTGAGATTGCGAGATCGTATTTTACGTCACAAATTTTAAGATTTGCCTATCTTGACATTTTGATAACTGCGGCGGATCAATCTTGCGACAATTACGACACGGGAATTCCAGTTTATTTTCAGTTGACGCTTTGATAAATAGGCCCCAAAGCATTACATTTTAAACAACTTTCTGATTTACTACTATTAGCAATTGTTCTTTGGTCCTTTGGTATCTTTTGTTGACAAGCAGGGATATAAGCCCAGGAGCCAGCCCATTTCTGGAGCACTTATGGTAGCAGTATTGGAAACATTTTATCCATTTACAAGAGCACTAGAGGGCAGCACTATTTCCTGTCATGTAGTGCTCCAGATGCCTACCTAGGTATCTCTTCAACACAGAATATCATGGGTACAAAGCAAATTTGATAATAGCTATTAGAAGTGCATTTTTGAAAATTGTATGCTCTGTCTGAATCACAATAGAAAATGTTTGTTTCATATCTCTTTAAACATCCTGCTATAATTTATGTTAAATGAAAAACAGATACATTTAGCATTGCCCATTTAAAAGATATGTTAATACACTTAAAGGAACAACAGTCTGGAAAGGACACAGCTTTATTTATTCCTCTTATTTGTATGGTGCATGTACAACTGATTGATGCTCCTAAGGGCTTTTTATACATTGACCAAACAAATTGAGATATAAGTTAGCAATAGACTTGTGATAAATAGTTCCTTCATTTGTACAATCAATAACTAACGGCTAGATTAGTAGTTGTGCGTTAGGGTAAAAAAGCAGCGTTAGCAGGTCTAACGCTGCTTTTTTACGCCCGCTGGTATTACAAGTCTTGCAGGTTTAGGGTCACCGTACACTTTTTTGGCCTTACCGCAAAACGACTTACGTAAACTTTGTTAAGTCTTTTTTTCTATGGGACTTCCATAGGGCCGGTATTACGAGTCTGTCCTGGGAGGCCAAAAAGTGAACGGTACACCCTACCCAGTCAAGAGTCCTAACGCATTTAAAAGTCAGTAGTTAAGAGTTTTATGGTACAACGCCGTAACATAAAACTCATAACTAAAGTGCTAAATAGTACACTAACACCCATAAACTACCTATTAACCCCTAAACCGAGGCCCTCCCGCATCGCAAAAACTAAAATACAATTTTTAACCCCTAATCTGCTGCTCCGTACATCGCAGCAACTATAATAAACATATCAACCCCTAAACCACCGCACTCCCGCCTCGCAAACACTAGTTAAATATTATTAACCCCTAATCTGCCGTCCCTAACATCGTCGCCACCTACCTACATTTATTAACCCCTAATCTGCCGCCCCGTCACAACCACTATACTAAATGTATTAACTCCTAAACCTAAGTCTAACTCTAACCCTAACACCCCCTAACTTAAATATAATTACAATAAATCTAAATAAAAATTAATATTATTACCTAAATAATTCCTATTTAAAACTAAATACTTACCTGTAAAATAAACCCTAAGCTAGCTACAATATAACTAATAGTTACATTGTATCTAGCTTAGGGTTTATTTTTATTTTACAGGCACGTTTGTATTTATTTTAACTAGGTAGAATAGTTATTAAATAGTTATTAACTATTTAATAACTACCTAGCTAAAATAAATACAAAAGTACCTGTAAAATAAAACCTAACCTAAGTTACACTAACACCTAACACTACACTAGAATTAAATAAATTAAATTCATTCACAACAATTAAAAAAAATTAAATTAAATTAGCTAAAGTACAAAAAAAACAAACACTAAATTACAGAAAATAATAAACAAATTACAAGATATTTAAACTAATTACACCTAATCTAATAGCCCTATCAAAATAAAAAAAAAATCCCCCCAAAATAAAAAAAACCCTAGCCTAAACTAAACTACCAATAGCCCTTAAAAGAGCCTTTTGCGGGGCATTGCCCCAAAGAAATCAGCTCTTTTACCTGTAAAAAAAAATACAAATCCCCTCCAGCAGTATAACCCACCACCCACACAACCAACCTCCCAAATAAAATACTATCTAAATAAACCTAAGCTCCCCATTGCCCTGAAAAGGGCATTTGGATGGGTGTTGCCCTTAAAAGGGCAGTTAGCACTTTTGCGGCCCAAAGCCCTAACCTAAAAATAAAACCCACCCAATACACCCTTAAAAAAACCTAACACTAAACCCCTGAAGATCGACTTACTGTTCTAAAGACCGGACATCCATCCTAAAGGAAGTAGCAGAAATCTTCATCCAACCTTGCCGAAGTCCTCAACGAAGCCAGGAGAAGTCTTCATCCAAGGGTGTATTGGGTGGGTTTTATTTTTAGGTTAGGGCTTTGGGCTGCAAAAGAGCTAACTGCCCTTTTAAGGGCAATGCCCATCCAAATGCCCCTTTCAGGGCAATGGGAGCTTAGTTTTTTTTAGATAGTATTTTATTTGGGGGGTTGGTTGTGTGGGTGGTGGGTTTTACTGTTGGGGGGTTGTTCTTATTTTATTTTACAGGTAAAAGCTGATTTATTTGGGGCAATGCCCCACAAAAGCCCCTTTTAAGGGCTATTGGTAGTTTAGTTTAGGCTAGGATTTTTTTTTTTTTTTTGGGGGGGCTTTTTTTATTTTGATAGGGCTATTAGATTAGGTGTAATTAGTTTAAATATCTTGTAA